>NW_009719779.1:0-23530 GCF_000703405.1 Apaloderma vittatum
GAGGGGCCCGTGTGTCGGAGACGTGAGTTATCGCTCGGGAGTCGTGACTTTGTGCAAGTTGCAATAGGTATCCCGGCGTATTACTGCGTGTGGGGTAGTGTGTACTGCCTGGCATGTAACATACAAGTCTGTAGTACGTAATAAGTCATGTACATCTCGTGATATACGATACAGAAAATCTGATATGTGTTTGGTTAGAGGTGGGCTTAATTTCAGTGCAGAGTACCAGCCTCTCGGTTCCATTTGAAATAACTCTAGGCTATAAGTTAATAAATATATCCTGCCTGGTATGTCTTAATTTTAATGCACAGTAGTATCCTCTAGATTGCGCTGGGAATAGTGAAGCTTATGCTAGTGTAACTTCATATATGTTAATATAAATATATATTGTAGTTCCATATATTAAGAGTATGGCATACGTAGTGTGTTTATATAAGCTTGTAGCAAGGTGGAAAGCATTTACTGCCGTTGAGTTCAACGTATACATGCACGTGCATGTATGCTCATAAACACACACATATATATATTCACTTTCTTTTTTTTTTTTAATGTTTTATCATGCTGCCCAGTTGCTGATTCGCCCAGCTGGTAAGTTCAGGACATACAGCCCCAAATCGTTTGGTGCTGGCTGGCAGAGGATGTGCGAGGTAGGGGTTTAGAATCGTGGATTGTCAGGGTTGGAAGGACGTTAAAGATCATCTAGCCCAATCCCCTGCCATGAGCAGGGACATTCCCCACTAGATCAGGCTGCCCAGAGCCCCATCCACCCTGGCCTTAAAAATTTCAAGGAATGGGGCTTCCACCCCCTCTCTGGGCAACCTGTGCCAGGGTCTCACCACCCTCATGGTGAGGAACACTGTGGTACCACGACACTCATGCTGCAGCCCCAGGACACGTGTGGTGGAGCTGAACTTTGCATCTCTGGTGTGGGGGTTTATTTGCAGAAAAAATATCCTCTGCTGTTTCTTTCCGGGAGGAAAGCCTCATGTGTGCTGTGTTAGCATTACGAGTTTAAATCTCTTTCAGTTTGTGGGACAGTATATGCGTCCTAATGTAATGGTGGAGAAGTGCTATGTAGTTTAAAGTTGTATTTTTATTCAGGTTGTCACTGAGGTATTTTGGTTTTATTTAGTGAAGCAACGAGTTCTCGAGAGACAGCCTCATAAGCTGCATTTGGGAGAAAAGGGAGAAATGAACTTGATTGTCACAGAGCCTGAAATAGGACTAGCTGCTGAAGAGGAGGCATTTAAAGAAAAATTAGTCCCTGCAAAGGTGAATAAAAACTGTAACCCTAAGCAGAGCTATGAAATAGTGATGAGAGTGTCAAACATTCACTGATATTTTGCTTGCATCTTATTTTAGGCTCTGGATGCCATGAGCAGCATTGAAACAAAAGGTAAAGTGTTATCTATAGGTCTGTGTGCCGATTCTTCGTAGAACAAAAATGTTGGTGCTTTTTTCCACATGCATCTCCAGTTCTGTAGGGAATTGTGCTGAAGGTTTCTGAATTTGGCAGCCTGACTCAGGTGATGCAGGGAAAGATGTCTGGCCAGGGACGCTGTACACTTGATCAGCAAGGATGGGGTTCACCTTGTTGGACTTAAACCACACACCTGATTTTAGCTACTAAAATAACCTTGTTAATTAGAGGAGCCGTCTCTGGAGAGGGATTTAGTTCCCTCATCCTCTATCACTGCCAAAAGATCTGCACAGAAACACCTAGGCTGAAGATCTTAAGCCTCAGCCTGATGTCTCTGTGCTCCCTACAGTTAGGAGAGTCTGTAAGGGCAAGTGGGGCATCTCCTCAGTACCTCAGTGACTTCGCTTGGGTTCCCCTTCAGCAACATTCTGCTAGGCTTGATGGTTCAGAAATCAACGTAGGAAACAATACTGCACACCCAAGTATACTTGCATCCATGAAGAGTAAATACTCAGCCCCAAGACAGACCAGTTAACCAGGAGGTTCTTCAGCAACTGACCCCTTAGCTTTTCCTTTTCATATGAAGTCTTGTTTGGTGCCATTTTGAGTGATTTTCCTCTTTTCAAAATTAGGTACTCAAAGGTGTCCTCTGCTGTTTTTTAGTTGTATTAGAGAGGACCTTGAAACTGTCTGGATGCTGCTCTTAATTACTTTGTTGGGTCACCCTTGCTTTCAGTTCTGTTTGCTTTGTACTCTCCTCGCTGGACATAGCGGAGCAGATAGTTCCTGTCAGAGGTAACTGGCATCTGTAGAGCTACTGCTTCTGCAGTGATTTCTTTTGTTTTCCTCTTGTTGGGCTCATGCTGGTAGGCCTTTGAAGGCAGCTGTCTTCTGTAAATGTTAGGGGTTTATTATCAGTTGTACTTTGGAAGAGCTTGTGAGCCTGGTGAGTGGGCAGAGCCAGCCTGTTTGTGCTGCCACCTGCTCGAGCCTTCCCACGCCGCGTCTCTGCCTCTCTCCTTGGGGCTACCCCCCCACAGCCAGCCTCTTGGGTGGATTTGGGTGTTCTTGAGAAAAAGCAGAGACCTCACTCCTCTCCCCCACTACATCCCTGCTCAGGGGTACAGCTGCTCCCTGAGCTCCTCTGCCCTCAGTCGCCTGTGTCCTCTGCCTCAGCCAGGGGTGGTGGCCCTGGAGGTTTACGCTGAGGGCGGTGAGCGCTGGGGTTTCATCTGATGCTCATCTGTCCCCACCATGGTGCAGGGATGTGCTGGTGAACTGAACTGCAAGGGGCTTCTGCTCCTTCCTGTGTTCATGGAGAGCTGCCTTTCTGTGCAAGTACGGCTGTCTTGGGCACCCTGGGGTGCCCTTTGGCCCGTGCCAATCCCCTGCCACCCTCTGGCACTCTCTGACCACTGTCTTCACTCTCTGACCTGTTGAATGGTTGTGTCACCACGTACCTGGGTGACACTTCTGGTTCACTCAGGCACATGGAGCAGCACGCTGCTCGTGTTAAGGAGATTCTCTCCCGCCTTCACCCTCATCTGTCTGCAAGGCTGGAGACGTGGCTTCCTCTGGCAGCTGATGACTTCTAAGGTGCTCGGCGGGCACCCTAATTATATTTTGTGTCTGCAAAAGATTGTTGCATCCCTTCCAGCTTCCTGTACACGTGGGTCCTTCAGCACTGTCATGCTGCACTGAATGCAGGGCATGGCGGTCATCAGATTTTGCATCAAATTGCACAGAGCTGCTGGTGGCCTGTGGTGCCTGTGGATGACCTGAGCTGTGCTTGGGCTTCTTGTGCCTTCACCTGGCCCACAAAACTCATGCAGAGCCTGCAGGGTCTCTTACTGTCTTGGTTTGAGCTAAACTAGAACCAATTCTGTTCAGTCATTTTACTTTTCAGCTCAGGCTGTTCGAAGTGACTTCACTTCATGAAGAAGTCAGCAGCGTGTTTTTGCAGACAGTGTCTGCTGCTAGAAGTGATAACACCTGGTGTTTGCAGTTACTGCCAGGGCATGGTATGCAGAAAGGCTCTTGCTGATACTTACTCCTATAATAACCAAGGTCACTACTGGACCTTGTGTAACATGTTGGGGGTACCAGAAAGTAAAAGAGTCGCAAGGAAGTAAAAAGATGACACCTCTGGGGAGGAACAGACAGGACAGATCACCCAGAACTGAGCAACAAAAGTATTCCATTCCATTCCATGTACGCCATTTTCAGTATAAAGCCAGGGGATCAGGGGGGTTAAGCTCTGTTCAAAGAGGAGTCTCTCTGTTCTTTTGCCCCTGATCTTCATCCATGAGTTCCTGAATCCAGTTACCAGCTCCAGTGCAACTGAGAATGGAGTTGGCAGTCGCTGGCCATAACCGTAGTCATCAGGTGTTATCACTTCTAGTAGCAGGTGCTGGCTGAAAAACACGCTGTTAACTTCAGAAAATGCAGCCTCTTGGAACAGTCTGAGCTGAAAAATAAAATAATTGAACAGAACTGGCTCTGTTTAGCTCAAACCAGGACGCTCACAACCTTTACAACGTCTGAGCAGCCATGGCCAATTATCTCAAAGGATTTTAATTTTTTTATATCTCTGACTTGGAGACATACCAGTGACCTTGGATGTCTTTACTTATGGCTGTTTTTGTGCCACCAAAGAAGCTGCCTGCAAGATATTGCATCTGGGCTAGTTTGAATCCCAAAACATCCTGGGATAGCTTGATTGGTGAGGTGATCTCTTTTCTTGGGAAAGGATAGAAAGGTTAAGCAAAATCTGTTTATTCTGTATAATGTCTACTCAGTATGTCTTGTGGCTTATTTCTTTTTCTGTTGACCATGATGCAGGAGCCTTGCAGAAAGCAGAGAGCTTTGTTTCAAAGAGTGAACTGCAGGAGGAAGCTCACTCTGTGAAGAACATCGCAGAAAAGTCTGCAGAGACCCCACCATCGGTGGTGTTTGAAAACATACAAGGCTGCAGCCAAAAATGCTTACATATACTGTTGGAGAACATTAGCGGCCTGACAGCAGATGATGGCTTCACTGTGGAAATGATACCTGAAATAAATGTGGCGGTAGCTACCTTTGCAAACAGTATTGGTAAGACGGGGTGAATACCATCATCCATTTCCATGGATATGTACAAGTAATTGCTTTCAGAGCTTGATTCCTCTTTTGTTATAGATTCAGACTGTTTTTAAAAAAGTAACTGGACAATAGCCTCTCAGGAAAGATATTAGTCTCATCTACAGCTCTTTGAAAATGCCTGTGATCTAAATGTTGCACCAAAAAAAAAATTGTAGAGCCTTCATTAACTGAAATTGGATGAGACTGTTTTGTTGTCTCTATTATTTTGCATTAGATGGAGAAGAATTGAAAGCAGACTGAGTATGGAACTGAGTTCTGTAAATTATTGAAGAACGTGAAGTCTCTGTGTGAGAAGACAGTGGAACAGTGAGAACTGCTTAGTTTATGCAAGAGATGAATTCAAAGGAACAGGGAGACACAGTGGTAGGAAATAGCCGAAAGTAACATGGCTGTGTGCATTTCCCCTCTTTTTATTACAACACACAATTATTTGGCACCAAAAGACAGTTTTGCTCCAAACACAGAATAGTAGCCTCAGCTCATTTCTCTGCCAAACGTGATAGCCCAGGCTGATAATGACCCAGGGAAACAGGGTCAGTTCATACTGCTCTTTTCTTTACAGATACTGAGGAATTTGTCAAAAAGTGTTCACAAAACAAGAGAGTTAAAGAATTCAAAATGACTGCCAGGCTTCTGGAATTGACCCGGAGCATTAAGGCTGAAAACATCCCGGCTGGCATTTCCAGGGGGTACCTTGCAGTTTACTTTGAGAGTGTGCGGAACGGAGGGGGGCCCGTGTCTGATGTCCAGCTCTTCCCGGAGGAGAACTCGGCCATCATTACTTTCTGTGATCACAAAGGTAACGCTGTCCTTCTCCTGTCCAAAGTGCTCCCAGGCAGAGGTCCTGGAAGAAAACTACTGTGAGTTTGGGCATTAGGGGAAGCCTGGCTTGCTGTCGCTAAAGCCAACGTGCACTGTCCTGTTCCTGGGAAATGCTCTGGATTTAGCAATACTGCTGTGTGTCTAAGGTTTCAGAATCTTCCTGGCCTTTTATGTTACTAAAGGTTCATTTTAAGACCTGCTTTGTGTATGAGTTGTCCCACTAATATTTTTTCCCCTCATTTACAGAGGATTTTGTCTGCAGTACAAAATGAGATGTACTTGCAGAGAGAGTGTCCTGGTTTCACCTGGGCTAGAGCTAGTTTTCTTCTTTGTAGCTAGAATAGTTCCATGTTTTGGATTCAGTATGGGATTTAGCCTGAGAGGAATGCTGATAATACAGTGATGGCTTGAGTTGTTTCTGGGAAATCAAAGACTTTTCCATTTCCCGTGCTCTGCCAGTGAGCAGGTGCACAAGAATCACAGAATCACAGAGTGTCAGGGGTTGGAAGAGACCTTGAAAGATCATCTAGTCCAACCTCCCTGCCAAAGCAGGATCACCTAGAGCAGGTCACACAGGAACGCATCCAGGCAGGTTTTGAAAGTCTCCAGAGAAGGAGACTCCACACCCTCCCTGGGCAGCCTGTGCCAGGGCTCTGTCACCCTCACAGTGAAAAAGTTTTTCCTCATGTTTTGGTGGAACCTCCTGTGCTCCAGCTTGCACTTGTTGCCCATTGTCCTGTCACTGGGCATCACTGAGAAGAGCCTGGCTCCATCCTCCCGACACCCTTTACATATTTATAAACATTAAAGAGGTCACCCCTCAGTCTCCTCTAAGCTAAAGAGACCCAGCTCCTTCAGCCTTTCCTCATAAGGGAGATGTTCCACTCCCTTCATCACCTTCGTGGCTCTGTGTTGACCTCTCTCCAGCAGTTCCCTGTCTCTCTTGAGCTGAGGGGCCCAGAACTGGACACAATATTCCAGACGTGGCCTCACCAGCTAGGGGGGAGCATGGCCAGGACACCCGACCTGACCCAGGTGAAGGGATATTCCATACCATGGAACATCATGCTCAGTACACAAACTGGGGGGAGTTGGCAGGGGCAGGGGGCAACTCACAGCGAGTGGTGAGCAATTGCATTTTGCATCACTTGTCCTTCCTTGGGTTTTATTCAGCTATCTTTTTGTTATATTCCTTTTCATTACAATTATTTTTGTTATAATATTTTATTAGTAGTATTATTTAGTATTTTAGTTAAATTATTAAACTGTTCCTATCTCTTAACTTCTTTTTTTTTTTTTGCCTCTCCTGTCTTTCCTCCCCATCCCACTGGAGGAGTGAGCGAGCAGCTGTGTGGTGCTTAGTTGCTGGCTGGGGTTAAACCTCAACAGAGTGGAAGCAGAATTTGTTGAGGATGTCAGCTTTCACAGTTAGCTTTCAGAAACTGAAGTCAAGTATGTTCATTATCAGGGAAGAATAGAGCTAAAGAGCAATGTGGTTACTCTTCCCTGTGTTGAAGCACTGTCCCATTTTTGTGTCAGCACAACCTCTGGTAAATACCTCTGTGTTAGAAGACTCCTGGGTTAGTGAATTCCTTTACTTTTAATTACAGATACCTGCTACCTGATTGTTTTTCTTCTGTCTCAGAATTTGCTTAAGAATATTTTGTACATTAAGTTAATATGTGGATTGTTGTAATGTGTATAATTCCTTTCCATCGTCCATTTCAACTGAAATGGCAAAAAAAAAAAAGGAAGTAAAATTGCATTGACACAAAGAGGTCTTTTCAAGTTGAGAGTAAGGAGCTTTTCATAGTAGTAACTTTGACATGGCCCTGCTCTGTGGTGCAGTTTCTTTAGGAAATGAGAGCAAGGCATAGCTGTACAGATATAGGATGTTTATCTTGTCCCTGGCAGAGTGGTTTGGAAATCAGAAAGCCATAAAAATATCTCTTTCAAATTTAAAAAAAGGTATTTTATTTAATGTAATAGTTCTAAGAACAGAGTAATTTGCTTGATTTGAAATGATGTTTGTGTGTGCTACCTTTTAGACCTAAACACTGTCTTGGAAAAGCAGCATTTACTGGAGCAGACACGGATTTCTGTGCATCCCTATTACCACTCCCTGAGAACAGCCCTCTATGGAAAAGAACGACCAACTATCAAGATGCTGGACCCCATCAGGGTGCCACTAGACCTGTTTGTCTGGCAGTTTTTGCAAAGGCAGACCAAACTGATCCAAGACATAAACGAGGAAATGGCAATTTGCCACTGTGAGCTGACATGGCCCCAGAAAGACTGTGCACAGCCAGAAATTGTGCTGTGCCCATTACCATCTCTCTCCAAGCAGAAAAAGTCAATGGTTAAGTTGATCAAGACGTGGAAGCAAGTTGTTTCTACCGAGTTCTCGCGTATCATGGCACGTTACGTAGCTGTAAAATGCAAAGTAAATTCAGTGGATTGGGAAATACTGAAAAACAGATTGGCCAAAGATGCTGCTTTGATCATAATTGATGTTTCTGAGGAGATGGTGGTGATTGCAGGCAACAGAGCAGCGGTGGACAGTGCCGAGAAAGAAGTGAGGGAATATGTGGAGCAAAGCGAGAGGGAAAAACAAAGCATAGAAATTTCTGTGTCAGTGACCCCGGGGAAGTACACTGTTCTGCACAATGCTGGGCTAGAAGAAAATGTCCACAAAGAATATCCATGCTTAAAGATCTTTTATGATGACATAAAAAAAACTGTTCAGTTGTGTGGATTGCCTGCAGAAGTATACAAAGTCAAAGCTGACTTACTGGAAAAAGTGTTGAATATGCCGTGTGTATCAGTTACCATTCATCCCCGTGTTTTTGACTATCTGCAGCGTGTAGATAGTAGAACAATGTCACACACATTATTCACTGAGAAAAAAATTAATGCTTTTTATGAGCTTGAGGATGGCACTGTGTTGCTATTTGGAGATGCTCCCAAAGATCTTTCTGAAGCAGAAGTTCAAATAAAGACAGCCTTGGAATATAAGTGCATCAACGTGGAGGGTGTAGACGTTGTGAGAAAGAAGCAGTGGAGGAGTCTTCTTGACTCCTTGTGTAAGAAATACAATTCTTCCCAGGAAACTGTAGTCATTGACGAACTCGTTGGAAAAGACAGTAAAGTGATTATTACTGGCTTTTCCAAGGCTGTAACAGAATTTTATGAGAAACTGAATGATTTTATAGATAGAAACACACATGTGGAAAAAGTAATCCCGGCTAAGGCAGTGGTGGTAGTGCAGTTTGTAGATAAGGAAAAATCCAGTGTTTATCTTGAATTGAGCAAGAAAGGTGTGACAGTAAGTTTTGACACCAAGACACCAGGTATTTTCCTGAGTGGACCAAGAGCAGAACTGCAAAAAGCAGTCACGATGCTTGAAAAAATTCTCTCATCCCTTTACTGGAAAACTGTGCAGATTGATAAACCGGGAGCCAAAGAGTTCTTCAATGAGAGGAAAGATTCATATGTTTTAGAGGCAAAGCAGAAATTTGGCTGTTTGATTAGCCTGGAAGGAGAAGGAGAAGAACACCACCCACAACAACAGCAACAGAAGGGCGCGAAAGTTGGTGAGAAAAGAAAGCTCTACTATGAGCAAATGCTGCCAGGTGGAGTTGTAATAGCGGTTTATAAAGGGGACTTGTGCACTTATCCCGTTGATGTTGTGGTAAATGCATCTAACGAAGATTTAAAACATGTTGGTGGCCTTGCTGCGGCGCTTTCGAAAGCAGCTGGTCCAGAGCTGCAACAGGAGTGTGACAAGCTGGTGAGTACCAACGGGAGGTTGCAGCCTGGGTGCGCAGTCATCACGGGCGCTGGGAACCTTCCCTGCAAGAACGTCATCCATGCTGTTGGGCCCAGGTGGAGGAAGGATGAAGCAGAGAAATGCGTGTTCTTGTTAAAAAAGACAGTGAAGAAAAGTCTACAGCTGGCCGAAACATACAATCATCGTTCTATAGCTCTGCCTGCTATAAGTGGAGGGATTTTTGGCTTCCCGCTACACATATGTGGAGATTCAATTCTATCCTCCGTCAAAGAGACCCTGGAAGAATCCATGGGGGACAGCAGCTTGAAGGAGATTCATCTTGTGGATGATGTGGAAGAAAAAGTTCAAGTTCTGAGCGAGACAGTAAAAAAAGTGTTTGCATCTAACTCGTCCTCCCCAACAGTGCTGACATCGCACTCTGAAAACTCTAAACTGGGAGAAAGCTGTACAAAGAGAAGCCAAGATCTGCTGATGGCTGCAGATGATCTGCAGATGGTTATGACATATGAAGGACTTTATGTCCGAGTAGAAGAGAAAAACATTCAGGAAGCCACGGTAGGTCTTTAGTTTTCCACTTTCTCTCTAACTTGATATGAAGATTTTTAAATCTAAGTAGAACAGCAGGTTGTTTTGTTTTTCAAGGCAATTGCTACGTAAGGAAACAGCAGCTATGTGCTGGCTGAACAAGGTTGCAAGCTTGCAGAACTGATGGGTTTCACGTTGGGATCTGTCACTCTGCAGCCGTTTTCTAATGGGCAGCTGTGAATTTTGGGATGTTTCCTTCCCAGCCTGATATTACTCATTCTCCAGATCTAAGGTCAACATGTAAAACAGTTTGCCTTTTTTTATTTTTTCCCCCTAAAAGGGAAATATTAAAATACTTTCTAAAAGGATTTCTGTGATCCATAGCTATCTAGGTTGGATGTCACAGGAAGTCAGCACCTGTCTGGGCTGCTGGCGAGTCGTGTTAACGGGGAGGACGTAGCTTATTCTTTTAGTTCCCTTCTCTTTGGGTGCATTAAAGACACAGTCTATGAAGAAGTTACTGCAGCTCTAGAAAAGCAACTCCATAGAAGAGTGTATGCTTAGATTTTTTTTTCCGAAGTCTAGACCTGATTCTACTTTTTTTTCCCCTGATTTTCTTTTTTCATTTTTGTTGCTAACAAAGAGTTCAACTACTACTCATCTAGACCATCAAGACTCAGTTTACACCTCTGACATAGTTTCTTTTCCTTATGTTTTTTTTTTCTTTGGTGTATCTTGATAAATCTTTCTTTTTCAACAGCCCCTGATTTTTGTGCTTTGGGAGTTTAAAATCTCCCTAAATTATTATTATTTTCCTGTTGTTTCAGTATTAGTTGCTTCACTTGTCATTTTGGTGCTGGCAAAAGCCTGTTCCTGTAAGACAGCAATACTAGGTGTGAAGAAAACCCCACAAAACCTCAATATGATACACATTTAAAATACTTTGTAATTTAAAAAGTCTCCAGTGGAAAGAAAGCAAAGCAAACACCAGATTTGGGGCTTTGCCTGGTTTGCTTCATGGGAGTACAACAATCTCCTTTCAGTTTTTCATGCTGTGCTTCACTTTGGTAGCATTTTTAGTCCTGAGGCATATTTTTCCTCGGAAGTCTGGCTTTAGATATTTTCCTTGTAATTTTGTTGCAGGTGGATGCTATTGTCAACAGCGTCGGTGACGATCTGAAGTTTGGCGTGGGGGCTCTTTGCAAAGCCTTGCTGGAAAAGGCTGGAGCAGGGCTCCAAGATGAGTTTGACAAGGAAGCACAGAGACAGGTTGCTCGTCAAGGGAGTGTGCTCTGCACCGGTGGATATGCTCTGGCCTGCAAGGTTGTGCTTCATGCCATACTTCCCACGTGGGATAAAGGAAAAGGACAGGCCCTGAATGTAAGCTTTAATTATTTAAAAAAAAAGAAATTGAAAATTGATTTTGAAATTAGATTTTTTGGAGGGAATCCTGTCCCAAAGTTTCAGGATTTAAAATAGTTTGGATGACTCCAATCCATTTACTTCTGTTGCACTGACCTTAGAGATGTCTATGGAAGTAATAGTAAATGGTGCCTATTTCTTTAAAAAAAATCTTTGCTGTGTTTTACAGATCCTAGAAGATGCAATCATTTCCTGCTTGAAGAAAAGTGAAGAACTTGGACTGAAATCGATTGCTTTCCCAGCTATAGGAGCTGGGGGATTTGGATTTCCTAAAATCATTGTTTCTAAGTTGATGTTTGATGTGGTATCCAAGTTCAGTAGTAGTTACACTCGGAAGACTCTCCAGGAAGTTCATTTTCTCTTGAATCCAAAAGATAGGGATAACATTCAGGTACTTCTCCTCAGGACAAAGCAGTCTATGTTACTTACTGTTCTAGTTACACCTTAACAATATATTTTAGTTGTGTTACTTCCTTGAGGGAATACTTCATCTCTTTCTTGCTGCTGTGGGCTGGTGACAGCGCAAAGTCTTGTTCGGTGTCTCTGAACTCTCAGCAAGCACAAGCTGCAGACAAGATTGGCTTCGCTCCTGGCGCTGTGAACACCTGTAGATTCTCACTCATCTTTTGAGAGAGCAGTTCTGCCAATGCAGAGACAGCATCTATTGTCACGCTGTCCACACTGAGGCTTCCGCTGTTACTAATGACACCTAAACACGACCGTAAAATGAGTGAGATGGCTCAGCAAGAGCTGCATGACTGTCAATGTTAATTATAGCAATAGTTGATATATAAAATCTGAAATACTATCTTTGGTACCTTTTCTCTCTTCTTAGGCATTTACCACTGAACTAGAACGGAGGATAGCTGAAAGCTGCAATGCTGAAGGACCACGGCCAAGTAGGTTGTGTAGGGGCAGAAGGTGGGATATAGGGGAGAACGCATGTACTATAAAGTAGTTTTATACATACTAGAAAACAGACAAAATGTCATGAAGAATAGAGCACTTTTTTCCTCCTAATCCACCAGCATTCTTAAACTCCATTTGTAAATATCTTAAAGAGCAATTTCTTTTGTTGAGGGCATCTCTTAGTGAGGCCAGTCTTATCACATGGAAGAACATATCCTGGTAGAACTGTTAGTTTGTCCTACTCAAAAAGGCATAAGTACTTGGTGTCACTTTGCCACACAACAACATGTATTTCTGTACCTTTAAACTCCTGTGTAGAGGTATACAGAATGGATAATTAACCACATGGAAGAAGATATCCTGGTAGAACTGTTAGTCTGTCCTACTCAAAAGGGCATAAGTACTTGGTGTCACTTTGCCACACAAACCATAAACAACATATATTTCTGTACCTTTAAACTCCTGTGTAGAGGTATACAGAATGGATAATTAAATTTCCATTTATTGATTGACAGTAGTGTGACACAGTAGCAAAAAAAGGTGAGTGAACTACATCAACAGCAGAGGCTTGTTCATAAGATTATAGAGCTCTTTCTTAACTACCCTAAGTATCAGTGAGTGTGCAGATAAGATATGAATTAGATGAGTTTAGACTAGAAGTAAGGAACAGTTTCATACTTGTGAGGGTAAAGATTAAGTAACTTTAAGAAGTGGAGTGATGGGATCTCCATTACTGGCAGTGCTTAAGGTAATAATCCACTTGTACGAGTTATTTAAGGAAACTGTGTTACAGAGCTGTCAGATCAGATAACCCCAGGAGTCCTTTCTGAATTTACATTGCATGAATTTACAGGAATAGAAATGGTTTCGCTTTCATGGTATTTACATGGGAAATTTGCTGCTCTTTCCTGCTTTCAGAATAAAGTAAAGAGAAAGGTGGAGACTCTCTAGATCTATCAGCTTGATAGTTGCTAAAGCACATTCCTTAAAAGGATAAGTTGAAGTTTCCATCACTAGAAGAGAATAATTTCCCAGACTAGTGTTTTAAGCTATTTTTCTTTCCCTTGCAGGTTTCATTAGCCCTCTTACAACGGAAGCATTGGGAGTTCGTGAAATGCAGATTGGTTCCATTACACTCCAAGTGACTAGGGGAGATATTACCAAGGAAGATACAGAGGTTATTGTAAACGTATCAAATCCAATATTTGAAGCCACATCAGGTATTATATTGGATATATGGTTCTTCAGTGATAAATTTGAGCTAGTTTTTAGAGTGAGATAGGGGAAGGAGTTGTCTGTGAAACTTTTATGAAGAGTTTTTCAGATGAAAGTTATGAGTAGTCAGGAAATAGATCCTGAACAGTTTCTTTGCATGTCCTAAATATTCCATTTAGTTTCCAGACTATTGAATCAGAAGGCATCTGACTGGATTTTTATTGTTTAAAAACAAAAATGCTTGAATGAAAAGGAATTTTTAGATCCAATATAATTCTCAAAAAGTGCTTTTGTCCCAATATGTTTCATTGTAAGCCAAAGCCCTGATTCAGTAAAACGATCTGTAAAGAAGCAGAGGATTCTTTGGTGATTTGCAAGCACGAAAGACATCAATGTAATTCAAAGCAATTGGAGAGTTTAATGAGGGGCATGCTATTGGCTGGTGAAACGATGAAATAGGAGTTATGCTTAATGATTTTTAATCAATGATGAAGGCAGCATTCTCTTTGCAGCTGGTGCAGTGCGTCACGGAGGGTCCTTAGGGCAACTGGCATGGGTTTGTACTTTGTGGGATCTTGCCACATGAGAATTTGGGGTGTTTGTAGAGTATAGAAGTTCAGTAGAGTTTTGAGTAGAAATAACTAAGTTGACTTAATGAGTGTATATGCTTTTCTTGTGTCATTTAAGGAGTCTCCAAAGCAATTATAGATGCTGCTGGTTGGGAGGTAGAAGAAGAATGTGCTCAGTATGGTATGTTATTTTGTTTGATTAATTTTGTTGTTGTTCTCTCTGAAAACTTAAAGTTGTATTACAGTTCTCTACCTTAGTAAAATTATTTGATGTGAAAAAATAGCTTTCACTTTTAGGAATTTTTAAAAGTCCTGTTGTTGTTTTGACAACAACTTTGACAATTTTTCTTTTCACAGCTGAATGGAAGATGGGTACAGTTTTCTGATGTTAGTAGGTGCTGGGAGATTAATGTAATTTAAGTTCTTTATCCCTGAAATTACTCAAGCATGTTTGTGACTTAAGAACAGAAACAGTCCCATTGACATGAGCATAATTTTTGACTTCATCTATTGTCAGCTACAAAAGAGATGAAATTTTGAAACTGAACAAGGTGGTGGAAGATTCTTTTGGTGTAAGCACATTCAGGACTAGCTTTTCGAAGTTAATAGCAAATCTGGACTTCTCTTCACAAATGATTATTTTTTATTGAAATAATGTGACCATGCTTATCACCCTCATCATGAGTTTTTCTGTAGTCTATGTTCTGCCAGACCAGTGGAGCAGTAAAATCCCAGCTCGCTGTGGTTTGCCTCTACGAGGACAGGAAGGAACACGTTCTGGTTGCATAAACAAAATATTTCTGCTCCAAGTCCAGAAGTTAACTTTCAAGATGAAGTTTCCTAGATTTTTTTCCAAACCTTCTGGCTCTGCAAACTCTCCCCCTTCATGAGCCTGATCTCAGTGCATGCCGAGCATCTTACAGTCGTTACCTGTGTGACCAGTGAAGTGGTGTGTAACTCTGTCTTTTTACAGATTCCACACCAAGGTCTTAGATCATTTGGTCATTACCTTAATGGTATTATTTTAACCATTCAGCTCTTCTGCAGAATAAGAGCTTCATTATTCAAGGAATAAGTTGCATAAGAAAGGATTTCTCATATAAATGAATTGTGCACATTCTGTTGGCATGCTTTTAATTGTAAGTGAGCTGTATTTAAATTCAACGTAACTTCTTAAGCTGTACTTAATAGGAAAATACCTTTTAGCAGAGATTTGGGGAAATTGGAAAACACACAGTTACTTGTAAGAATTACTTTTGCAAAGAAATTCTGCTATCAGAATATTTGCAGAGAGGACCGGAATCAACTAAACCCAGGATAATATAACTCACAGTTGATTTCTTTCCACTTTTTCCACTTCTAGCATCAATATAACCAGCTGTCTTATCAGAAGAGATAGCCGCTTTGAAAATGTTATGTCTCCTTCTTTATCTTCTCTCTTCCAGCTGAGCTGTCTCAAAATGGCTTTATTACTACACGAGGTGGGAGACTGTTGTGCAGTAAAATCATCCACTTGATTCACAGTGACAGTGTGAAGAGTCAGGTTTCCAAAGTGCTTAACGAGTGTGAGCTAAAGAAGTACAAGTCTGTTGCCTTCCCAGCAATTGGAACAGGTTTGCATTTTCCTGGGAAAGAGATGAGGGCTCTGGTGGGGGTAGTTCAGAAACCAGGACAAAGTTAATACCTCTGATATGAGTAACAGTAGACTTGTACAA
Source organism: Apaloderma vittatum (assembly GCF_000703405.1). NCBI lineage: Eukaryota > Metazoa > Chordata > Aves > Trogoniformes > Trogonidae > Apaloderma > Apaloderma vittatum. The sequence continues at coordinate 15,529 of NW_009719779.1, forward strand.
GAAATCCGTGAACTGTGAGTTGGGAAATTTCATTGTAGTCGCTTCAGACACCACCTGCACACTTCTAAAATGCTGCTTTTTTAGAAGTATAGATATTACAGTCTAGACTGATTGAGCAAGAACACCTGAAGGGAAGATATTCCAAGCTAAATGACTCTATGATTCTATAAAAGACGTTCTGCCCCAAAACAGACTGTGTGTATCGGCTGGCCACCCTGCACCTTTCCTCAAACTTCCCATAGACCTTGCTTTGAGATTTCAGCCACAGGAGGACTGGAGTTGGGGCTTGTATGTGAAGGAGGCTAGAGTTGTCCTGAGATCAAAACCTTGCCTGCCTGACTCTGGAAATTGTGGGCTGGGTACAGAATTCCTGTAGTTTATGGCTTTTATAGGTCTTGTTTGAGCCTACCTGCTCCAGCAGGAGGAGGGCTAGAGGCAGGCTAGCTCATCTGGCTTAAGCTTCTGATTAGCTTGGGAAACGAGGCGTGAGGAGATCAGGGTGCCCTTCTCAGACCAAGGCTTTCCTCAACTGAAAAAAAGAAGTTGTGAGCTGGTGCTTGGTTAGGGTGGGAGCTGGTGCGTGGGTCAGTGTTTGAACTCCCCAGTGATGGATATGGCAGGTCCCCTGGACTGCCAACATCACCTGTGCGCTGGTGTCCCCATGGCTGTCCCAGGGATGCCGTGGCTGAAATAGGCAGAGGCACGCACCGATGTTTCAGGATAAGCTTTAGGTTACGCTTCAGGCTTGTTATAAGGGAGTGAGAGCAGTTGTTTTGAGCTTAGTGTTCCTGTTTGTATGGTGAAAGACGCTTCAGACTCATGCCAGAATGCTCCGCCGATTTCAATTTGGTTTTACTTTGGTACCCAGTTAAAGACAGGGAAAGAATTAGCAACATGTGGGTTTAAAATATCAGTGGGATACTAAGGCTGAAGTGCTTGTTGGAGCCTCAAAGTAAATGGGGGTTGAATCCCGGAAGGGCTTCTCAGGTTTGTGTAGGGTGTCAGCTCCTGGAGCTCACAGGCTTAGGTGTAAAGCTGAGGTTAAGCTCAGGGCTTTGGCCAAAAAGCGTGCTGGGGGAGCAGAGGAGACCGATCTGGGTGAGCTGAGGATGTGATCTCTCTTTTCTTGGTTCTGCCTTGATTTAAGTACTGTTTGCCTATGCGTGCCTTTTATTTTTGTTTAGGTCAAGCAAAACAGAGTCCAGCAAAGATTGCTGATGACATGTTGGATGCTATAATGGAATTTGCAAGCCAAAGATCAGTGCAGCATTTGAAAAGAATTAAAATCATCATCTTCCAGAGAAATATGCTCAAAGACTTTCATGAAAGCATGAAAAAAAGAGAAGAATTGGGTTCATCCACAACACAGTCATGGTTTTCTCTGTTTAAATGTAAGTAGGTGGCTTTTCCATGTGCATGGGCACATAAAACTAAAGGTCTTTTATTTAAAACTAATAATTAACATGTATTTCTTCACAGCATTTTTGTGGGGCAAAAAACAACCCACTGAGAAGAAAAAGCCTGTGACTTTGGAGGAGAAAGTTAACTTGGCCATATTTCAGATTTGTGGAGAAAGTCAGGAATGTGTGGATGCAGCTGAGTCCTGGCTAAATAAGTTAATTTTAAAGGAACAGTTTGAACAGAGTATTTCAGACGAGCTAATTGGAAGTTTTGGTGAGAGTCAAATGGCAATTTTGAAAGATCTCCAGGAAAAAAAGCATGTTACCATTTGGCTCGAAGAGAAACTTTCTGGTCCTTGCATTACAATTTCTGGGCTTAGCAGGGATGTCTACGTTGTTATGATGAAAGTTCAAGAAATGATCCGGAAAATGAAGGATTCTGCAGAAGAACTATCCAAGGCAGAGCTTGTTTATAACCTGGTAGAATGGAGGTATCCAGGAAGCAATGACAACTTTGTTGCTTTTGATAAACTGACAAATGTGCAGCTGGAGAATGCCAGAAGAGCTAAAAAAACCCACCTTACTGTTAAAATTAACAAGAAGAACTACAAGGTGGATCTGAATACTCTACAGGCTAGTGATGACCAAGGAAAAACTATAAGCATTCAGCGTGTGCCAAAGAATGAAGGTAAATTAACAGCTTTGTTAGTAAAAAAATCTTTAATAGTGATTATTCAATGATAATTCTGGTAAGTGCAAACTCAGGTACTCCAAGGAACTAAGCTATTCCATATTATTTATTTCCCCCCCTCCCCAGGCATGCCATAGCCAGCAGTTTTAGTTTTGAAATTAGTGGCAGGTGTGACTGAAATGAGAACATCTGTTTTAAACACTAATATTATTCAAACATATGTGACTAGTGAGCGTAGAGTTCCTGCTTAGGTCTGACAAAGGAAGTGATCTATGAAGAATGTGGAAAATTCTGATGTGGTTTTCAAGCTTGTTTTAGTTAGATACTGGTATGTGAAGTTAGACTAGAGAAAATGTAAAATCTTAACAGTGCGTTACGGAGCCGGTGATGTATTGAAGAGAGAGTGTTCTTGGAATAAAGTATTGTGTAAGGGTCTGTTCTCTCAGCTCTCTACATGCAGTTGGTTTGTAAGATGTGTCCCCAAAATGGAGATCGGTGACAATGCAATCTCTGTTTTGCAGATAAGCAGTCAGTAGAGCTCCCTCCGCAGTGGGATGACATGCAGAGGGAACTGGTCAGACGGGTGAACCTCAAGCCGTCACATCCGGAATATCTGAAAGTTGAGAAGAAATTTAAGAACACCTGTCCCAGCTTTGTCATAGAGCAGGTGAAATCCTGGGCGCGGGGGAAGTGAATTACTGGGCTGAAAACATTAATATACTTTCCAAATATTTGTTTGTAAGCTGTCTGCAACCTAATACACCTTTTATGTGTCAGTCTTACCAGGCAGATAGAAATCAAATTAAGTTTACTAAGAGTTGCCCTGCCATTTATTATTAATTATTATTAATTCTGTATTGAAATGGAAGCATGAACAAATGCATTCAGAATACAAAGGTCGATATAAAGTCCTTGCAGACTGGCTATAAAGCTTTATACTGTTTTACTACTTCTTCCCTGTTAGTCCCTAGACCACTGGTTTTAACCGAAGTGTCCAGACTTGATCCTGCTTATTGAAAAGCGCACAGAGATTTAAGTGCCAGGAAGAAGATGGAATCAATCAGAAACAGGAGGAGCGATAAATAGGAGAAAATACAATGAAATTAAGAGTGAGAATGTGTTTGAAAAATTTTCTTCCATCATGAGATTCGACAAACACTAAAACACAAATAGAACAAAATATTAGTGCACAATAGAAAAGATCGGGTAATGAAATGAAGTCTTTTCTTATTGAGAATGGAAAGCTGTTACAGCAGTGCTTTTAAGATCATACTTTGATGCAGATATACGGTTTCCCCCTGAGCTATATTCACATTGTTGGTATAGAGAGCCAGCAATATCTATCCTCCCAACAATTTATTTTTATACAGGAGTTTCATACAAGTTGCTAAGCTACACCGTGAAGGAAGTGATTTTGACTTCCAAGCTAAGATCTAGAAGAGAAACTTAAATTCAACATAATACTATCACTACATTGTAGCAAGAAAATCACTGGTGAAGATGATGTACAAAAGGCTTCTTACAGCATTGCCTCTAGCAGTGGTACAAGAGCCTGCTTTGAAAAATGACAGTGCACAGCTGCCGTGATTGCCTGGGTACTCGGAATCCTAGGCAAGACAAATGTATGCCAAAAATTGCCAAGCTTGAAAACCTCTTAAAAGCTACATTAGTTTCTGCTTTTCCAGGAGGTTCACATATTCAGTTCCCCAACCGAAACTACACACTAACAGGGCATAGTGAAAATTTTTGTAATTCGTTCAGTTTCATTTAGTTTTAATGCTTTTGTGCCATGGTAAGTATTGCTCCCTACCAGTATAAGTGTAGTTCTATTTTGTAACTTTGCAGATTGAAAGAATACAAAATCCCTTCCTCTGGCAGACATACCAAATAAAAAAAGCTTCTCTCTCTACAAAGAACAAAAACAAAAAAAATGAGAGGTCGCTATTTCATGGGACAGCTCCATCCTCCTTGAGTGCCATCAACTACAATGGATTTAATCGTGGATATGCTGGGACACACGGTGAGTTACTGTCTAAAGCAGTTGTTTTCCTAGATATGTATGAGTTAACAGGGGGGAATGTCAATGGTATAGTGCTGTCAGCACAACCTGAAGACTGAATAAAGTTGGAGAACAAAATAATAAACAACTTCGGAGCATAATCTATAGGGACAGAGGAGTTAAGCTGCTCAGTTTATCCCTTGTTTGATGAAGGCCACCATCTAGAGGGTATCAGAAAAAGTTCACCCACTCTGAAATAAAGCCTAGGCAGCTTTTGAGAAATGTTTTGTATAATCTGCCTACAGAAGGGAGAAAAGGCTGCGGTTCAGTATCCTCAGCTGAGATCCCAGCAGCTAGTGGTTGGCATCTCCTCCCTTAGACAAAAGCAGGTACTGAAGCAGAGGTGCAACTTCCCCTGTTGCCTCCAAAGATAAGTACAGCACAAACAGTCAGAAGATCCCACTCCTCTACAGTGTTTATGCACATGAAATCAGTTGGAATTCATGCATTAATCCTTCCCCTTTAATAGTTGTTAGGGACAACTTCGAGCAGAAAGACTGTGTTAGTTCAAAGATTGTTTTGCCCAGTTCCTCTAGTACAGTCATGTTGTGTTTATTTGGTAGTATTCAAAGATGAAGGACAGGATCCATAGAAGTAGAACTTAGGCTGAATTGAGGTGCCCATTGTTCTCAGAGGTCCTGCAACCTTACTTCAAAAGTCTTTACTTCCTGTTCTTAATGTTTTCTTCCTTAAGACACAATTGTACATGCCAAGGCCTAGCTTGATCTTGAGAGAGCTGGACAGCTTAACTTGGATCTAGTTGACATGTCACTGTGGTGTGGATCCAAAAGTAGAAGTTTCTGGATCCTCTCAAGGTACTTACAGTGATATTTTCTTGAGAAGATGAAGCCCAACATACACAAAATATGTCAGGCTGTGCACAGATAGAAATGGCAGTCACCATTTCTTTTTAAAACATGACCAGAGGTGACGTAGTTTCACTTTCCTGCTCTTTGGTTGTGCCAGAAGGTTGGATTTACTGGGAAAGCAAGAGCTCTAGATCCCCTTGTCCTCTCTGCCTGCGAGTATTGACATCCAGCTTTCTATCTTAGCCACGATTTATGATAGGAAGGATGACCTTTCCTTCTGTCAGGATGCGTAGCCGTGCAAAAGTATTCAAAGATCAGAGCAGCCAGATAGGAAGGACCTTTCTGGCTTCAACAGCTTCCTACCAGTGTCAGTAAAAAGGAATCTGTCCCAAAGAAACGTGATTCCTCTAAGCTGTTGTGAAGCATAACTAGAAAACTGTAATTACAATTGTATAGTCATTTTAAGTTGAAAAGGCTCTGCAGGTTTGCAATTTGGTGGATTGCAGGCTAAACACCAAGAAAGGAACTGTCTTCCCTGAAGGAAAGAGCAGTCAAAACCCGGGTGTTGATACTTACCTGACATCTCAGTGGATTCATACCTGATTCTGATAGAAAGGATTATTACTAGAATTTGCTGTTTAAAGTCTAACCAAAGTTATACCTTCTGCAGAGGGGGAAAAAAAAGCAGTGGGGGGGGAAGCTTTAGAGATTGTTATGGCATTAAGAACATTAACCACATTTTAAAATGTTGTCTTTCCAAACAGCTGCTTCCATTGGAAATGGAACCTATTTTGCTGTTAATGCAAGTTATTCTTCTCAAGATACTTATTCCAAACCAGATCAGAATGGCAAAAGATACATGTACTTGGCTAAGGTCCTCACTGGGCAGTACTGTGCTGGGAAAAGAGGACTAGTCACTCCACCACCGAAAAACCCAGCAGATCCCACTGACCTGTATGACAGCGTGGTCGATGATGTGAATAATCCAGCAATGTTTGTCATATTTAATGACATTCAGGCATATCCTGAATTCCTTATTACTTTCAGAAAATAGGGTATTCTTAATAGTCTGGAAAACTTTAGTGCCTGTTATAGGTGGGAATTAAGGGCCATTCTTGATTCTTGTTCACGTTTAGTTTTCTTAAACTTAGCGGTTATTTATCTGTCTGTGTGTTTTAAATTATCTGTCTGTGTGTTTTAAATAAGCCTTCAAATTATCAGCACACCAAGGCCAGGACAAGCAAATATCTTTAGAGCATGTTCTTTCAACACATGTGTTTATAATTCAGTTACGTGGAGGTGTAGGCAAGAACTCAACGAGAACAACCCCAGCCTCTTCCTACGTGAGGCAGAGGGGACTGGTGGGAGAGGGAGCTGCTCTGCCTCACCTGGGGCCTGAAGTGAGAGGTGGGGTTTGTCCTAGGTTTGTCCTAGGCAGAACAAGCTTCTCTTTTTTTCTGCATTTGAAGACCCTAAGGCATAGCATGAAGTTCTTTGAACTGCTGTTTTATTAATTGGAATTTTTTGAACTAACTGTATTCTCATTTCAAAATACCTTTACAGCTGGTACAAAGCCAATTACAGCATGGCAGAGAGATTAGACTGGGGACACAGTAAAGGCTGTGACTTTGTAATGAAGAGCTGTAAATTCTGGATTAACCAAAAAAGACAAAAGTGAACTGCCAGTGTGAAGCAGCTCATGGGTGAGAAGCATAAAGAGACGATGAGGGTAGACAGAAACCAACAGCTTTGGTGTGTTTACCAAGACTACTGAGACCCCTGAACCGGTTAAGATGTGGGCGAGGGAAGAAGCCTTGTAGAGGCAGGACAGCCTCGCCTCAGCCCCATCCCCTGTGGTCACTTGAGGGGCGAGCAGCCTTTTGCCTCGTTATTGGCAAAATGAATATAATGAGTGACAGCCCTGCATGTGCTGATGAAGATTGTCATGAACATGCATCTCATGAAGTGCCTTGCTCCTCCCCATATATGCTACCTTGGTATGTAGATCAACCTGGGGAGAGACCTAAGGAAAGTGTCTATAAACTGAGGAGAGGCAAGGATAACAGGAAGGAGAAGTAGAAAAAAAAAAAAAAGACAAGAAGAGGGATGCATCCTTGAACCCTTGTTGGCAGGATCAGTGCAGGAACCTGAACCAGTTAGGTTAGTTAAGCAGTATTGTATGCCATGTGTTACTTGTTATAATTTGTTACCTATATAGTTCTTTTTCTTGTTATCATTAAGTCGTATCACTTGCCATAATTTGTTATATACCTAATCAAGTTGCAGAGTCATCTACAGGGGCATAATTTGGTTACCTGCTTAAACCATTTGAAAAACTTTAAAGTTCTATAAAGCAAGTAAATAATGGTATTGGTACCTTTTCACAAGCTGTACCCTTTTATTACAGTGATAACTGTATAACTGCCTATCAAAACCAATAGGGTGATTTTAATAAAAGTACTTGCAAACATCCCCCTTCTATGACTGAGTCATTTGCACAAACATGCTTCAAGTAGAAATGTTGCTTTACATTTGAATACCTCTGTTGCTACAGATTTGTGCATAGAGACTCCAGGTAGAATTGTTCTGCCTTAGTCCAGCGGAGACCTGTGCTGCAAGGAGCTGCCAGGATCTCTCAACAGCTGGCTGCCGCGTTCTCAGCGCCTGCAAAGGGGAAAGGTGTTTGTAGATACAGATTTTAGAAATCTGTAGAAACAGATTGTAACCCACTCCTCCTTCAGTAGGTTTTGCTCCCTGTGGGAAGGTGAGGATGCTTTTCTCCCTCTGCTGTTTTTCGGGTGCTTTTCAGTAGTGGCTGGTCTGCCTGACAACCGGCCGCCCTGGAGGGCAGCAGGAGTTGCACGATGCAGCACTTCGGCCTCGGGGGAGAGGATGAGGGACAGGGCAGGTGCCCCCAGAGCTGTGTCACTGCCCCCTCTCAGCCGGACAGGGGGAGAAAATACGAGGGAGGTCGGGGTAAGGGCAGGGATGTCAGTTGGCAATAACTGCCAGGGGCAAAACAGACTCGACTCGGGGAAATTAA
>NW_009719780.1:0-23633 GCF_000703405.1 Apaloderma vittatum
GGGTTGCCTGTGCGCTCCACACGAGAAGAGATGGGCGGGTGAGTGCCCACCGACGCGAATTTTAGGGAGAATGAAGGAGTAGGAAAGCCTGCTTTGTGGGGTGCTAATGAAGAACAGGTGTTCTCCTGATTCTGGGAGACTTGCCTGGGCCCGAGAGACTCAGAGTCATCGGGTTTTCTGACCACACTGTAATACAAATGATTTTAGGGATGATCACCCTCCATTCCACGCTTGGTCAGGTTGTCGCCTGATGACATGTCTTGGCCGCGTTTGAGGTGCTGCCGCTCGGGGGTCAGGTATTTATTTATTGTATTTCAGATCACAGCACCGACGAGTTAAAACCTGAATTGCTGCTGTTAGCTGTGGTCCTGGCAGCCTCCTCCTGATTTATTGTAGAAACACCAACATCAATGCTTACTGAAGATTGCCAGGTTGATTTTGCTGTATCTTTTGCCAGGTTGGGGGTAAATAATTGTGTGAGCTTTTAAAAATGGCAGGGTCGCACACGGCGGCGTGTAAGGTCTCGGGAACATCCTAGGCTTGAGCTTTTCAGAGAGACTGGACATACGAGGAGGCTAATTTCGCTCTTCCTTTTGTCATTTGGTGATCTTCACATGTGTTTGCTGTTCTTTGTTTTCTTTTGAGGAGTGTCCCTAAGGAAGGGTCATCTCAGGCAAGGCCCAGGCTGATGTGATGTGGAGTCGTTCAGTGCTTCGAGGTGGCCTTAGGAGAACTGGGAACTGCCCTGGTTTGTTCAGAGGAGTAGTACACTTTTACCTAGCAGAGTCTGTCCTTTTATTAGATCCTTGAAGCAGAGATCCAAAGGCTGCTCAGTGGGTCTTATGTACTGCTCAGTACATAATTGAATTATCATTGTTTTTATTTTACAGAATTTTAAAAATTAATAAAAACATTGTGGGTCAGGTTCTTACCTCCAACCTGATGCACAAATATGAAATGGATAATTGTACAATAGTTTATTAATTAGACACCCTTCTGACCCCAAAGTCAGTGGAACTATTGCTTTATTCCTTAAACAAGAAAACTCTGTCCAGCCGTGTGGACAGGCTCTCACAGCCTGGGGTTGTAGCAGTGGTGAGAAGAGCATCGAGTGAGATTTAATTTCCTGGACTATAGCTCTGAGATCAGACCCAGGCACCCAGAATGTCAGTGTTCTTTCTAGTGAAGGACAATTCAAGGAGGTTTTTTTCTAGAAATTTAACTTAGTCACATTACACTCTTTTTTCTCTCATGGTAAGTGTGAGGAGATTGAACTGAGAGCAGCAAACAGAGCATTAAGCAGTTACTTACGATGCTGTGAGTTAACTCCTCATAAGCCTAACAAATATGATGGATGGGATTCACCATGAAGTGTGATCAGTGTGTTGGTCACTGCAATGGTGAAGTGTCGATACAGTGATTTTAGGTGTAAAAGGCAGCCTGGAGGCACGTGCATCGTCTTAACAGTTCAGCTGCTGAAGCTTTGGTGTGAATCATGATTTTTCAGCGTTCTTTTAGCTGAGCTTTTCTTGAGAAAGTTGGAAATATTTGTGCTTTGTTGATTGATGTTCCTTGTGGTTCCTTCTATGTGCTACTGTCCTGGGGTTACTACCACCTCTCCCTGGTGCTACAGTGAGACCCAAGCTAATAAACCTTGCTAAACTCCTCTGACTTGGTCCAGAGCTGTTGGATTGTTACATTTTGCTTTATATCCAACAAACATCTCAGCAGATGCCAACTCTGCTTGTACTTGCATGGGTCAGCGGCACCGTCAGCAGAACTGGGGGTTCTTGATTGGGGAGCTTTGGGAGGAGCAGGGGCATTCCGATACCTCTGTCCTTGTATCAGAGCTGTTCCTCAGAGAAGGGAATAACAGCCAGAGGGTCTCTCGTGCTCTGTGATTGTGGCTGCCAAAAGAGGTGGTGGTGATGACTGGAGATGATCAGAGATGCGTGTTACGGCAGTCCGCTCTGATTTTTATTGCTAAATAATTAATTGTTCCCACTGGCTGAAGGATCATAAATGAGGGAAGTCTGGTCTCCAGTAACTCTGCTTTCAACTCAATTTGAAATGAGTACAGCTTGGGCACGTTTCAGGTCGGTGCTAAAGAGAACTGTGGGTTATTTGAATACACTTCTAATGGTATTAAAGACAGAGGAGCAGACCATCCCCATGTGCTGAAAGATGAGCTGGCAGAGAAGACTGGCCTGACTGAACAAAGAGCTTTGGCTGGAACTCAGAGAAAAAAAAAAAAGAAAGTTTATGGCCTTTGGAAGAAGGGGCAGGCAGCTCAGGAGGGCAAGAATGTTGTGAGGTTATACAGGGAGAAAATAAAAAGGACCAAAGCCCAGCTAAAACTTGGTCTGGCTACTGCCATGAAAGACAATAAAAACTGTTTCTGTAGATACATTAACAACAAAAGGAGGGCTAAGGAGAATCTCCATCCTTTATTGGATATGAGGGAAAACAGTGACAAGGAATGAGGAAAAGGCTGACGTATTTAATGCCTTCTTTGCCTCAATCTTTAATAGTAAGACTGGTTGTTCTCTGGTGTCGTGCTTTGAGAGTATCTCAAAAAGAGACGCACACAAGTCTATGGGGCTGGATGAGGGAGCTGGCAGAAGTGCTCACCAAGCCACTTTCAACCATTTCCCAGCAGTCCTGGCTGACCTGGGAGGTCCCCATTGACCAAGGTTAGCAAATGTGATGCCCATCTACAGGAAGGGCCAGAAGGAGGATTTGGGGAACTACAGGCCAGCCTGACCTCGGTGCCTGAGGCAAATCGTTGAGTGCCATCATGTGGCACACACTGGACAAGCAAGTGATCAGGCCCAGTCAGCATGGGTTTACGACAGGCGGGTCCTGCTTAACTAACCTGATCTCCTACAGCAAGGTGACCTGCTTGGTGAGTGAGGGAAAGGCTGTGCATGTTGTCTACCTGGACCTTAGTAACGCCTTTGGCACCATTTCCCACAGCATTCTCCTGGAGGAACTTACTGCTCATGGCTTGGAGAGGTGTTTACTTTTTGCTGGGTGACGAACTGGTTGGATGTCTGGGCCCGAAGAGTGGTGGTGAACGGAGCTAAATCCAGTTGGTGGCCTGTCACAAGTGATGTTCCTCAGGGCCAACGCTGGGGCCAATTCTGTTTAACGTCTTTATGAGTGATCTGGGTGAGGGGGTCGAGCACACGCTCAGTAAGTTTGCAGATGACACCAAGTTGGGCTGGAGTGTTGAGGGTGGAAAGGCTCTTCAGAGGGACCTGGACAAGCTAAATCTGTGCGCTGGTTACAGTTGTATGAAGTTCAACAAGGCCAAGTCTTGGGTCCTGCCCTTGGGTCACAACGACCTCAGGCAACGCTACAGGCTTGGGGAGGAGTGGCTGGAAAGCTGCCTAGCAGTAAGGGACATGGGGGTGTTGGCCGACAGCAGGAGATTGTGAGCCAGCTGTGTGCCCAGGTGGCCAAGAAGGCCAACGGCATCCTGGCCTGGGTCAGCAATAGCGTGGCCAGCAGGACCAGGACAGGGATTGTCCCCCTGTACTCGACACTGGTGAGGCTGCACCTCAAACAAGGTCTTCAGTTTTGGGTTCCTCACTACAAGAAAGACATTGAGGTCTGGAGCATGTCCAGAGAAGGACAACAAAGCTGGTGAAGCATCTCAAGAACAAGTCTTCCAAAGAGTGACTGAGGGATTCTAACTGTGAATGTCTGACTGTAAAATGGCCTATGCCTGAGGAAGGCTTTCTTGCCACGCTGATGCATATGAAAAAACTGCTACTGGAAGATAATCAGAGCTGTTAGATGCTTTTTCAAGTTATTTTTTGTATTACCTCTCTTGTTTCATTTTGACATAGTGTTACTTAAATTCCAGCTAATAATAGACATGCATCACATCTAATGGTGTTGAAAGCAAATCTGAAAAATGCCTGCTTTGTGGAAAATACTGATTGCAATTGCATTTTTTTTTCTAAATATATGAAACAGTTACTTTTATAAAGAGCTTGTATTTGTACGTATGCACCTGTCCCCATGAGAAAACATTCAAAAACATAAACTTCAAAATTGCTTGCAAAACAGAGAACGTTTTAAATCTGTTTCCTTCCTGTTTTGGTTGGAGTGGGGGTATTCTCCAGGGACGCTTCCTCAGCGGAGAGTTTGTTTCATTCGTTATTATTCGCAAAGATAGGCAGCTTTTTATGCCTATGAGGAAAGAACAAGGAGTGTTTCAGCTGAAGAACTGGGACGCGGTTGCCAAGGTGTAGGCAGCATTACTTCTTTGACAAAATAGAAGCTAAAGGGCCACTGGGCTTGTGGGACCCTGGAACCAGGCTTTTGAAAAATATTTTGAAGGGTTTGAAGACACAAGTGAGATACCAAACCAAACCTTTTCAAGCATGTAGGTCACCTTAAATCTGGCCCCAGAGCCTTGCCGATAATGGCTGTAGTGCTGATTTAGGTCACCTTGAAATAGGATTCTGTTTGGTGCAGAGGGGCAATTAAGGAGGAAGTCCTGTGAGCGTGGCGCTGTGTCTGTGGATGTGCTGAGTCCCGTGCGAGATGTGCTGCGGCAGTGAACGCGCTCTGAGCTGTGTCGGGGTCTCTGAAATGAAGCTCTGTGGCTTGCTTTTGCTCTGAGTAACAGTGCCAGCACTTCCCGAGGGACCCATCTGCAGCCGTCCGCAACGTTTACTGCACGTCGCTTTCTTGAAGTGTTCTTTTGGTTCCCGTGCACGTGGGAGACGAGTGTGTACCATCTGGCCTGGTTAAGTCCTTCCGTGGTGCTGCTCAGCTGTGGAGACGACTCTTATGTAAATAGGAGTAGTCATAATTATTGGAGGAGATTATCTAAAAACACCGGGCGGCTTTATTTTGAAAAGCAGCCTCTTCTGTGCCTTAGATAGGTTGACGTCATGATCAGTGACGTTAAGTAGTCATTAAAGAGACCCTGTGTTCACTTTCCGTTTGTATGATCTATTGCTGATTGCTCCGACTGTGCACTGAGAAAGTTTGATCAATTATTAAGCAAGGGCTTGAGTCTAATCTGTCTTAGGGCTCGGAACACACTTAACTCTACAAACCGATGCAGTTAATTGCTGTTTAGGCACTCAGACTTTGCACTGACTGCTCTTCATGTAGTTTTGGGAGATGACTTCCCAGTCAGAGGAGAATATAATTATCAACTGTTTATCTGATATGTATATACTCAACCTGTTACAGTGGCTGTAAACAAATCCAATTAGACATATATTAATCAGTCAAGGATACCATATTAGCTGTGCTGTCCAGAATGAAAGTCTTGGATATCTTCCTTTTTTTTTTGTGTAAGGTAAGACTGGTTTTGTGTTGAAGAGTTAAATGAGTGGGTAAACAGTCAGTTAAAATTGCCAACAGCAATGTTATCCATCAGCAATGTGACTGTACGTGGGACTTGGTTAAAGCAATGGGAAGTGGCAGCCTTCTTGAAGAAGATAAGATGCTGTCTGTGAAGACCAGAGAAGAGCAGCTCACAGGAATCAAAGTGGGATAGAGTAGGAAGGGAGTTGAAAGAGTATGGGTAGATTGCAAAGTGCGTAACCGTACAGACATTGTACAAAGCCTAGGATGTCTCCTCTGTGTGCGACCCCAGAGCAAGTTCTGAGAAAAGAAGATGTCCCGATTTTGGGCCAGAAAGAGTTAGGAGCTGTGCTTTTAGCCATATTGAAGTTTCGGCTGATTCTACAGCAAGAATGCTGGAAAGGCACACTGAGGTCTTGAGTGGAAAGAAAGATAAGCCTGGAGTGGAGGCAGAGCTATGAGTCATGAACAACAGATAGAGGTTGAGACTGGAAGTAAGATGGAAGGGAAAAAATAAAGAACAGGTCTCCTGGGAAGCTCAGGGAAGTGGGGAGGGTGTAGAGGGGGATGGGAAGATCAAACGAAGGAACAGTTGGAGGTGTGAAAGGAGGGTTGCATAAGCCAGGAGAGGATATGATTTCGAGAACAAAGTGTATGATTGCATCAGAAGCAACTGACAGGACAAGGAGGATGTAGACCGAGTGTTGGCTGAAGAAAAGGCATTGGAAGGATATCACAGAGTGCACTCTCTCTGTCCGAACACAGAATTGAGCTTATTCCTGCCTCTGCTTGGGGGATCCGCTGCCTTGCATGCATGTGTGGCGCAGCTGGATGGCATCTTGTCATTAACACAGTCCTGATTCATGGCTTGGAATAAATTGTATGGTGCTCCCTGGTGAAAGCTCCTAGTGAGAGGCGTGCAAGGGATCCGAGTGGCACAGGGGAAGGGTGAAGATGGAATGGGGCTGGTTTATTTTCTTTCTTAGGGTACCTCTCGCCGTTTGGACCCATCTGTTGTGCAAGAACCTTTCATGCATCTCTTGGCCCTGTGCAGGAGGCACAGCTGGGACTTCTTCTGGACATCAGTCCTTGCTCCGCTGCTGACTTCTTCAAAGACCGTGGCAGTTTGCTTCTCCTCCCTGCCGCTGTTTCTCTTTGCTGTTTCTGTAGTGCTCTGCAGTGAAACATATCATATATAATCTAGATTATATCATTATTATTGTTACTGTTTGGTTTTGGGTTTTTTTGTGACTCAAATGTACAAGATACTGGGTGCCTCTAAGGAGTGGAGAGGTCAGCCTTAAGTAGACTTCATTGGCTTTGATAGGGTTTGAAAGCATCTAGGAACTTGCTTATTTCTACAGCTGGCAGAAATGTTTTCAGATGGCTGTTCTGTTAAAAAATACAGTTTTGCAGATACTAAAACTACTTATTTTGGTCAAAAAAAGAATTTTGAGATACTTCAGTGCTTCTTATTAAAAACAGGGACAATCAGAATGTGGTTTACATCTCAGAAGTGTTTAGAGACCATATTCAGATAACGTATATAAATTTAAAAAAAAAAAATCTCTTGGACATCTCCCATTATGTTGTTCTGAGGTCCAAGTGCTTGCGCAGCTGAAACAAAAATGTTCAGCAACTGAATCAAAACCCAGCAATTTTTCCACAGATCTGCTCAGCCCTTTGTGGTATCTCACTGTGATTGAAATAAAAGAGCTTTCTAAGAGAATTTCTTGCTCTTTAGTGTGGTACTTTCTTTTTCTTAAGCCTTAGTTCTTCAAGTACGGGGTGAGACGGGCTGGTGGATTCTGCAGACCTCTGCAGGCATCTGCACACTGCTGATTCCTGCAGGTCTTAAGCATTTGAGACACTATTCTAAGGTAATTACTGGGATCTTGCGGTTGTCATTGGCAGCAAACAATTTGTAATAATTTTTTCTCTTTCTCAGTATTTAATTTTGCTCAGAGACAGACAAGGAAGGAGTAAATGTCAGAGGCAGCTAGTCGAGGCCACAAGCATTACAAGCAAACACAGGCCTGGGAGGAGGTGGCAGTTCCTTGGTCTCATACACAAAGGTCTGTGGCTGCCTTGTGGGTGCTCCTCTTCTGCCATATTTTCCTGGTTTACTCATTGCGGGCTGTTCCAATAGTCTGTGCTGTTTAAACTACTGAAGTGAATTATTAATTAACTAATGATCACAGAGCCCTTGGCCATGGACAGATGTGTGTGTGCCTCAGGTGTTTGTGCACTGGCCAGATGTGCATGGCTCACCTGGGAGGTGGAGAGAGCGCCAGCGTCCTGCCGTCCTCTGCCTGAAAGAGGTGGCAACATCCAAAGAGATGTTTGCTCTTCACCTCTATGTTTTGCCATTTCAGTGAGATTGCAGTTCTCTGGAGCTTTACAGGGTCTGTGTTTTGTTAAGATATGGTCACCCTTCATTTTTAATGGACTGGTTTAAGAATCAAAAGCACGACTACGATACCTCCTTTTCTGTGGTGTCTGCGTGTTGGCTGCAGAAATAATACACCTGCTTTTTTAAACCTGTGTCTCAAGAGACTTTAGTGGTGCTTTAGTGGTTTTAGACCAGGTGCTGCAGTGGTTTTGCAGTGAGTTGTCACTGAAGTTACTTGGCCAGTTATATTTACCTTCTCTTGAGAGCCAACGGTGAATGACATGCAGCCTCTCTTTGCTGTTGGTATAAATTGCTGCTTGTGCAGGGGATGTTTAGACAAGGTGTGCTTTGCAGTACAGGGAGTGCAGGCAGTTGCATTGCTGGCCTGATGGGTAGAGAGGAAAGGGTTTTTTCACAGTTGGTTAAGAAGCTATCAGTAACTAAGGGTCAAGACAGTCATGGGTAGAAGACTCTGGTGGGTCACACTCAACAGTCACAGGTTTTAATAAAACTAAATTCCTCTAGGAAAATATAATGTCGTTTCTCGAGTTCTGAGGATATAAGCTGCAGAAAAGCGTGGGAAGGAGTCGTAGGGGGAAAGAGGACAGATAGTGAGCTGAATATAGGCCTTTGGAGAAAACAGATACTTGCTTCTAGCAAAGATTTTCTTTGGTGAATTTAGGGTGAGGGTCCTGTCTATAGGCTGGAGTAAGATACGGATGGTTCCATAGTATCTTTACATGCATCTCCAAACCAAGTATCTGTATTTTTTTATGTCTGAGTTGTAGTAAATAAATGAAATAATTCACTTGGCTCAGTTTCTGAGAATTATTTCAGAGGATTCGCAGTCATGAGACTTTCTATGCCAGAGGACAGGGCAAACCTTAAAATTGGGAGGTGGGACTCTCTGTCAACATGAAATATCCCAGGCACCAAAGCCACTGCTTGATTCAATCTGGGAGATGTTAGTGCAGGACTTCTGTTTAAAGGAAGCTTGGCTTTCTATGGCAAGTGCTAGTTGGAATATTTTGGGCACGTAGCAGAACTGTGGGTTAGAGTATCTGGAACTCAGGAGTTTCCATGAATTTCTGAGAATATGTAGTGGTTTTCATACACTGAAGCTGGGGGTTTGGTTGGTTGTTTTTGGGTGGGTTTTTCTGGTATTTTTTTTGTGCTGGTCAAAATGAGCCTAAAATTTGCATTTGTTGTAGAGTGGATATTTTTTCTATCCTGTTTCCTAGTGACTCTTTGGAACCAATATTTTCTGTCAATAACTTTTGTTGAAAATACTTAAGAAGTTTTACTGTTTGAAGCCAGTTTTACACAACATGTTATGATTATGCTTTGTGCTTAAAAACTTTGAGTCAACCCTGAAGAACAACATAATCACCATAAAAATCACGCACAAAATGTTTTATGTGTGGGAGGTTTTTGTCCTCTTGTTTTGCAGCACTTGAAATCCTCTTGAGTTTCATTCAGAGGAGCAGGTGAAAGGAAAGAAGGCATTTTTTTCATTGCCACAAGGACTATGAAGTTATTTGTTACAGCAGCTGAGATTCTCGCTTCATCATTTGCTTCAGGATCCACACATTTAGGTAAAATACCTGTTATTGTTCGATGAAGGCTTTGAGTTTAGTTAGTGAAGTCGTGATAGTTGCATTTAAACAGCTCTTTCAGAAAAAGTGCATGCTCCATGAAGCATGGGTATAGTTACAAGTTACTTTATTTTCCAGATGGAAAAAATGACGTTAGAAGTTTAGTACTTTTGACCCTGCCATTATATTCATCAGTCCTCATGTGGGTGAGACAGCTTTGTGGGGAGCCCTGCTGAGAAATGAGTCCAGGAGGTTCTGTTGCTGTACTTTAAAGTAAATAATTAAGGTTTTACTGAAGCTGTAGTAGATGAGATGCATAAATGTTCACAGCATGTTTTGCAGCAGCGCTTTGGTTTTTTGTTCTGCGGTTTGAATTACTTGATTTGTTATCTACGTTTCAGTATGAAATTCGTAAGTGTTCCCCCTTTTAACCTGGATTTTGTACAGTTGTATATGGTGTGTCATAGACTTTTCATTGGAAGCAGAGTGCATTTCATGATGCTGAAGTCAAAAGACAGCCTGTAAACAAATTCAGGTGTATTCCCATTGCCGGAATTCATGCTGGAAAGTCATGCCATGTTCTTTAGGGCAGTCCATGATGAAGGAGGATCTGACAGCCTGCAGGCTTTTCTGTCTGTGCTATTCATGATGCTGTGTGTCAAGGGCAGTCAACCTGTCTGGCTCCAAGAGTCACATGACAACGTTTTTATGCAACTGAAAGCCAAATAATGTGCACTAACGTCATGGAGAACCATGGTGAGGGACACTTCATGGGTGGGAAAATACAGTGATCCCACTGCTCAGTTGCAGTCTTGTCTGTTTGTATGTGATGATCCTCTCATTTTAGCCCAAATACTGGCAACCTCCCACCTTTTTGATTACCCAGGAACCCTATGGCTGTCCACATGGTCTCTCTAAAATGACCAAATGCCTCAAAATAACCAAAGAGTCATAATTTAGTAAAGACAAATGGAAAGCGCTAGCTCGAAGGAAGAGTCCTCAAATTGCTGGTTGTACTGGTTATGCTGATGCAACGCAACATGTCCCAGTTTGGTGCCACTCACAGATTTTCTCTTTATCCCTGCAGCGTGCTGTAGGGTGTGCTCCGGAGGTCAGGAGGGGCAGAGGAGGCAGGAGACTTGCTGTTCCCTGCCACTCTGAAAGCTGGCTGAGGTGTGTCTGAATGATATCCTTCAGGCCCTGCGAGGAGGTTGAGGTGATGGCGTTGCCACATTCTCCAAAACCGTGACCCAGGCCTCCCAAGCCTGTAAGCTCATGTTGAAAAATCTGTAGTTTGGAGTCTCAAAAAAGAGCCCATGTCCTGACTGACTCTTTGACCTTTAGTCTACTTACCTCTCATTTTCAGACATTTCTCCTGTAAACACATAAGCTAGAAACAAAAATATGAAACAAAGCTGAGTTTCTCTTTTATGAGGACATGGTTCCAAGTGTTACAGAGATAAAAAAACCCCACTAGATAACTTAAACCTGATAGCAACTCTGGCAACAGAGCTGCAGGTCCCCCTTTTAGGGGAAAAGGAATGGACTGAAGGTTTCCCAATAGGCAATCTCAGCAGGGAAGGAGTGATTCTTGCGAGCACATGTGATTTCAGTGCTTCCTCAGCAAGAATTCTGCAGGATGCTTAGTCATGTATTTGCCCTGCTGAAGGCACGAGGACAGACCTCCAGAGCTATTCTTCTCCCCTTTGCCTTCCCATTGCTTTCTTGACACTTTCCAGTTCAGTTCTTTACTCTCATCTGAACTTTCCGTGTCTCCTGCCTGGCAGAGGGATGCCATCAGACCTTCTTATGTTGCCTTGGTTTGTGTTCTGTTTGCCCTTGAGACCAGGGCAAGAAGAGCCATGTAGTGCTGGCCCTTTGGGAAGAAGAGGGAGCACTTGCTCGTATGGTGTTGCTCAGCACCCCTTGCCTGCTGGGAGTCACCAAGCACCATTTGTGAGTGTCCCTTGCTGAAACCAGCAGATGAGCCATAGGCAGTCTGGGACTTCATTTGGAGTGTTAAATCCATAACAAGAGTTGGGGCAATGGAAAATTAGGAGTTGTGCTTGGCGTACTCACAGGGTTGGAGACACTGAAGGAATGTTTCCTTCCTAGACATTGCAGCAAGATCTGTGATGAGCTCTTGGCAGACCATAAATGGAACAGTCACACAGATGCAGTGATCAGCCAGATGTCTCCATGGGAAACCCGGCAGCCAGCAGCCAGAGTGAATCACCTTCAGTCAGTCGATAAGAAACGTGAAGCAGCACAGTGTGGAGGTGTGTCCCATTCTGAGACTGGAAAGAGAGGCCTTCAGGCTCCTGAACTGTTGCCCATGTTCTCAGCAGTTAGCTGAGCACGACCACCAGAGCAAGAGCAAGAAGTCAAGGTTGCCTCGAGTCAGGTAACTCACGAATGTGTGAAGGAGTTGCACTCCTTTGGTCCACTGGTCATTTAAATGGAGCAGCTTCAGCAGGGTGTACGGGGAGTTACTCCGTTCCAGGAGGACTCCACAGGCTAGGGCAGTGTGGATGCCAGGATTCAGATCCTTCTAGGCAAACCCAGGACTTCCACTCAGGGCTGTCCTGTCTTGTAGCCATAGCCATGCAACTGCTGGAGGGAAGGTGCTGCCCGCTTGATCTTACGTGGTGCCTCATCTCTTTGGTAATAGATAAGCTCACCAGGAAATGTAGGCAGAAGTTTCTGTGTTAGGGGTTATTGGGAAGGATTAGGAATGAAGGAGTTCACCTGATTTAGTTAATGCTGTCACGGTTTCTGTGAGCAGGTGGGTGCCCGGGGAATTTTAATGCAAAAGCTGTCAGCTCCCCTAGGATTAGGTGTCAACTGACTGATAATTTTGAGGACTGCAGTTTTGAATTTGGTACCGAAAAATAGCAAGTGCGTGGGACTTTGTCACAGATTTCCTTTGAGAATCAACTCTTTTCTGAGAACTTTAACTTTGGGATTCTGCTGGCGCTCAATTCTAGTATGCAGATATTCATTCACCACATCTCACTCTTTTGTGCTCAACCCCTATGCCTTTCTGTAGCACATACTGTGTAGCTACAGCTACTGAGATGGCAATAGGTTACAGATGCATAGCAGGGTGAGGAGTGTAAGGCCTAAACTGCACGTGGCTAGGAACATGTTAGTACTCTGATAATCATAAGGTAGCAGCTGCCCTGCCCTCCCTTTTTGTTTTTCTGTTTGAAACCCACTCCAATTGTTTTGTAATTACTTGGGCTCATCATGAAGGTAAAAATAGGTTCTCTATTTAGAGAACAGATGGGTTTTATAATGTTTTTTCTTTAACGTTGAATGAATTGTGGTTGAGTCAGAATCTGCTAGCCCAGAAACGTATGTTTTCATTACAGAAATACTTGATTAGGTTAATTGAGTGTGATTCAGTGTGATGTACATTTGGCCAGCTTAAAAGCTTTCCAACTTTGCCTTGGATTGAGATAACAGTATCTCAGTGTTTGCAGTTTGCTCGGTAGTTTCCAAAAACATTGCCTACAGAGTAAAAAAAACACTGGGGGGACACTGCTGAATTAGTGGAAGGAATATAATCTTTTGTTAAAAAAAAAAGAAAAAAAGCAATCCAAAACCACAAAACAAAAATCCCCCATTTTTTTGGAATGATGCAAGCAGGGAATGCATACCTAAGTCAGGTCCAGACATAAACCTTGCCCTGGTTTAATTATGCTGACATTGCATACACAACACGTTGAGCAAGGTGTGTTTCCCAAAGAGCACACGCCTGCATGTCACGGTGATGGGTCTGAGAGCAAAGGTGCGATTCAGTGTGAGATCAAAGCAACGCAACGGTGTGTGGAAGGCAGCTGGGCTCCCATTATAGTTAATGGAGATCTAGTTGGGACAATCCATGAGGTGCTTCAGCACACTCTGGTGTAGCCTCACAGTGAGTGCTCGCCTGAGTGCCTCCTCGAGCTCCCTGGGCTGTACTGAGTGGTGATCCGCTGTCTGCGGTGGGAGCTGGGGTGCTCACCGCGCTCTTACCTACAGGAGACTGGGTTTTGGTGTCTTTATTTCGAACCGAAGCTCACCCTCGCCATGTGGCAGCTGCATGCCTGTAGCTCCGAGGAGCTTGAGTTTTCTCAAAAGAGAAAACTCAGCATGTCCAGATGCCCCTGAGGACAGAGGAACAGGAAAGAGCATGCAGGTGAAGATGAATAAGCCAAAAGAATGTAACACTTTC
Source organism: Apaloderma vittatum (assembly GCF_000703405.1). NCBI lineage: Eukaryota > Metazoa > Chordata > Aves > Trogoniformes > Trogonidae > Apaloderma > Apaloderma vittatum. Next base: position 13,541 of record NW_009719780.1, read on the forward strand.
AGAAGGGAAGCATTTAAAACACTGAGCTGTGTTTGTCCATTCATGTCTTGTGCCTGACAGCGAGTTCTTTTTCATCATTACTAAAGAGCAAATTCCTTCCCCTTTCCATTGGAGAGGCTTCAGAAGAGTGAGCTGAGTTCAAACCCAAACCAAGAGACAGCTAAAGGCAGTCATGGGGACCCAGCCTGGAGAAGGGAGGCAGAGATGAAATTGTGGAGTAAGTTTGTCTTTGGGAAGTCACGTGTCGTGAGATGGAGCAGGAATTTGGCTACACTGAGCCTTGCTAAGCTGAAGACTTCAAGGTTGTGTTTGTGATACTCAGGATAGTGTGCCTTGTAGCAAACGAGTCATGTTTTCTAACTTTAATAGAGAAGGTGATAGGGAAGCTCCAGGTACCTGGGAAGCTCCAGGTATCACTCAAGGTGCTTTAGTTAGGCCACAGAGTGAGTTTAGTGGGTTGTAGTTTCCATGCAAACTCAAGTCTCACCAGACAGGGTACCACAGACATGATGTGGAATTTGGGAAAACAGGTGAACTTCAGGGCACAACCTTACAACCCCAACCTCCTGACATTTTTATGATGTTTGCTGGAGGTTGAGGGGTCATTTTGTCTCCACAGATGGCCTCAGTCCTCGTTCAGATGCTGACGTGTAGCCAGAGGAATTCTTAAGAACTGTGTTCTGTGCCCTTATCCTCTGTGCCTGAAAATGACATAATACCCAAAATGCAGTCCTCATGTTCCCAATGCCATCCAGCAGCTGATTTGGGCCAACTTCTAGCAATTCGTCATTTCATGTCTTGAGCAATCAGGCAGTCTTTTTCTTTTTTTATTTTTATTTTCCCAGAGCTCCTTATTCCTGTTTCCTTTCTTCCATCTGGTTTATGAGGATGAGACCTTCTTTATCACCACTGTGATGCTGAGAAGGTCAGCAGGTCAGCTGATAACAGAGAGCAGGAAGCTGGCTCAGCCATGTCTCTGTGTGTTCAAGGGTACTTTGTGTGTGTGTGTGTACCTTCAGGCAGGTATCTATTACACATTCAAAAAGAATCTCCCATTTGTGCTATTTGGTGTGGACAGTGACAAATCAAACAAAGTGGGTTCTGTCCTTATTTCGTCCCCTTTTTGTTCCTTCTTCAGAGTCCAAGTGACTTTTAGGGTGTAAGCCATCCCTTACTGGGAATCCTGAAATCAGCTACAACCTTTGAGCACTGTTCAAGTGTGAAGAATATATGTATTTTAAAACAAAAATGCAGATGTCACCTGTTGGGAAAGTATTTGGGGTTGCGAAAGTATATGTGCTGCTCAGAAGCACAGCTAGTAGGGGTGAAGCAAGAAGTCTTAAATGATGTGTAGGAGATGCTCTACCAGTTCCGGTGCAGAAGGACAAAATGTATCTGTACGCCCTCCTGCTGCAAGGGCAATGCAAATGTGTGCATGTCGTTGTTTAGGAAGTGGTAGCAGTGGAAGATACTTGATGCAGTTTTGATACGCTAGGGTTAAGGTGTGTTTTGTCCTCTCTTTACCAGCTTATGTGTAGAAAAGATTGATGATGGTTAGCTGCATGCAGATGGGTCTGTAAGTGTAGTAGTGAGTTATGCTGGGGAATATTTCATTATGAATTTGAGAGAAAGGAAGTGAAAGTAATTTAAAATCAAACCAAAACACTCGTAGGAGTAATATCCATCTCTCTGTAGCTCTGCACAGAGTTTAAATGCAGCAGGTCTGAATGCAGCGATTTTCCATCTTGAAAGGAACCAGGTACATTCTTTATGATTAGACCGACAGAAATAGTTGTGGCTTTTGGAAAGGGAGTAAGAAAAAAATATTTGTTTTTACCTTTTTTCTATAGGATAAAGAGATACTGATTTTGAAAGTCCTTCCTAAAATGCAATACGTTTTTTTATGGATATGCCTTTGCAAAAAGAGACGTGTTGGGGACGATATTGTCCAGAATAATGCTGAGAACCACCTGGAGATTCGGAATCTGAATTCTTACCCTAATTATTGGCCGTGCTTGACATCTGGCAGACAGCACTCCCCTCTGGGATGTGTTTAGAGCCAGTTCTATCAGAATCTGCGTCAATGCTGGAATGAGGACAGGGACTCTAGAGGGCAGTGCAGCATCCCTCTGACAGGAGCACTGCCAGGGGTTTTTTGGTAGCAATCTTACTCTGCAGGATCGTTGCTTAAAATAGTTAAAAATAATATAGAACCAAGTGAAAGCTTTTGTTATTATTATTATTCCACAGAAAGGTCTGACTAATGAAAATGTTCGTACCAAGGAGACTTTACCTTCTTTTTAGAGGAACTTTGTGCATTAGACTGGCTGTACTCGTGTTGGAAAGGTTTTAATCTCCTGAAAAAAAATTTGTAGGATGTTTGTGTATGATTTAAGGAAACAAACAATCCAAACCTCATCCACTCTGTTCATCTAGCAGAGTCCACAAAAGAGCTATTCATTTTCACATTGCTTTTCCCCTCCAGGACAGTCTCATAATGTAACATATCCTTTGACTGGAGGTACTCTCTGTTTTCCTTGTAGAGAGATAAAACAGTAAATCATCGTGTCAGCAGAGCACAGCTAGAAGAGAAATTTCCTTGTGCTGGAAGGTTTTGAATTAATTTTGGATGGGAGCTCAGATGTGCGATACAGACACATCTACAGATAATATTACAAGGCTGTGTTCCAAATGACAGGGTGTTGATTCAGAATGTCAGGCTGCTCTTAAAGATGTTGAGCCACAACCTAGAGGCTGCTTAAGTTGTCAAAAGGGGTCGGTAGCTCATTGCTACCCGATAAACAATGTGTATGCAGCCGGCTGATTATCTAATGAGCATTTGGCATGGATTTTGGCTTTATGAGAGAGTTCACATCTCCCGCCTGTGACCTTATACATCTCTGCAAAGTGAACCGAAATCCAGATCTTGCAGCACACGAGACCTGAGGAGCCTGTTGTCCTCTGAGCACTTGCTTGCTGCAAGTCAAGTTGGAGAATCACACTCAGATGCCTCCACTTCTCTGTGGCAAGGTGTACATACACACTTGTGTGCCCACACCTGCACACACTTCCCTCAAAGGATGTTTTGGGGGACATTCTTGACTTACATGACCCTGCTCCCCTGATATCTCTGAAGCAAATAGTAGGCACGTACAGTAACATCTGCTGTTTTATAGCCATCAACAACGGTTGTTGCTTTGTCTCCACTGTCCTGTAGGCTGCCTTTCACTGCAGGCGTGTGCAGCACCTGCACGCTGCTCACACAGGTGAGAGTGCTGGGGGTGTGCACGGACTCAGGGCGTCCTTCACATTGCAGGTACCCTCAAGTGACAGCATTGAGGAGTCAGTGCTGAAACCCAACAGACAGGTCCTTGAGCAAGGATCATCCTGCTGACATCACTGTGTAAGTCAGTGGATGATAGATTTCCATTAACTTTCACAGTAGCAACACTTCTTCCCGATTAAAACTGACTGTCTTTCACAGCAGGAAAGGGGTTATCCCAAGTAGCTGCTCTGGGTGCATGCAAAAATCTGCTTACTTTCCTTTGCCATTCATCAGTTGTGTTCAGGGACCCTTTCTTCCAATAATGTAATGCAGTACAGCCATTACCTTATATGTTATGTAAATCACATAGCGCACATCCCGGTGTGAAGTGTTTTTAACTCTCTGATACTTTTGAAATATGTATTTTCTGTTTGTTTTGTAAGCAGAAGGCACCTTACTCATCTGTGCAAACTAGAGATGATGGGAGGAGACCTGTGGATAGTAGAGACAGGACTTTACATGACCGAGCCGAAAAATAAGATGCGACATGCTCTCATTTCAACCTGAGTGGAGGAGAATTGCTTATACATACCTCTAGAATAATAATTACAAAAAACCTCCTGACTTTTATCTACTTTCTTTATTTTCTTTATTTTTTTCTTTAAAAAAAAAGGTGTATGAAACCTGACCACACTTCTGCCATGTCTTATTTGTCTTGTTGCGGCAATGCCTGCTCGTCCCCTCTCCAGTGTTCGGGGGCTGCTGGTGGTCTAGGACTGGGGACAACATCTTGTTGCAAAAGGGGCTGTTACAGTGGAGGGATCGCAGATTATTTAAGGGGACTCCCCTGCTCCTTCTGCACCCCACAGGGCCATGCAACGTGAGCAGCGAGTGGCCAGAGCAGAAGTAGCCTGCCTTGCCTCCTGTGGGAAGATGCTGTAGCTGGGGAAGGACAAGTGCAGGCTGATGGAGCAGCACAATGATTCCAAAGACGTGTTGTGCTGCAGAGAATGGGACGAAGGTGGGCTCTGTCAGGCTACGTGCAGTATGGTTACATTTTTGTTTGATATGGTCTTTTCCAGACCACTGCAAAGGCACTGACTTCTTTCATCTTCTTCCCCTCAGATACTGTCCTTGGCCAGTCTGAGCCCAGCAGACTTTTCCTGTTATGTTTCCTTCAATCCAATTCCAGGTCTGCCTAAGTCTGAAAGTCAGGGGCAAGTGTTGTGACAGAGCAGGGATCTGTCAGTCTGATTGATTTCCCCCTAGAAGCGTGGAGTGTTTTCCAGGGCTGGTAGCGGTGTTGGTTTGTTCAGCTGGTCAGGTGAATTGAACAAAGTGCCCGTTGGACCACCCTGTTTTTCGGACATGGAAATGAGCATTGTCAGATAGGAGACCTAGCTGTTAAGTCTTTTTGAATTTGATTGTCTGCTGCGCGATGAATGTCACATAGGTATTACACAGAGATCGCTATTAATTTATGTTTCTACTAGTACATTTCTCTGTGTATTTTCTAATCAACTAAGGTGTGACTGTAAAGTGGATTAACAGAATGATGCCAAATCCCTGTCTACACAGTCTCATTCTGAATGAAGATTGTTATTTCCTCTATGGTTTTAAACTGAGCCTCACATTCTGTCTTGATTTAGATTAAAGAGTGTGAAATCAGCTTAATTTTATACTGTTATTATTTAAGACTGCTTTGATTTCTGAAGAAGAGAGACAGCCAAAGGGCTTAATACCATTGAACTGATATTCTGCAAGTTTTTGTCTTTAGCATTTCTTTTGTGTGTATTTCTTTAGCATTTCTTTCATGTCCATTTAAAGTCAAGAACCTCTTCTCTGCTCCTGCTTCTTCCTTTAGTATCTGCTTGGCATTATCACACTGTTCTTTTGACTGCCTCATGCTCCAGGTGTTCACAAGCAGGTGAATAACAGGGGGACGGAAGTAATTTTTTTCCTGAAATTTGGGAGTCAAAGATCAGTTTTTAAACACAGTGGGGCTTCTTACTGCCCTTTTTACCCTGAGTGACTTGGCGTTCTGTTAATGGGGGCGATCTGCAGTGAACTTGGCAGAGTTCTGCCTGTTTTGACAACAAGAGATTAAAAATCCCAACTCCCTTTAAGTTCAGAAAAGTTAAAATTGGTTCAGTGTAAGTAGTTTGGCTGTGAATTAATAAATCTCCCATGCAGTGCCTGGAACTTGTATCTGCTGGGCACAGAGATCCTTCTGAACTTGGGTGAGTCAGTCAGGATCTTGGAGAATTAAGCATGATGACTCTGGGCCCTAAAGCCTCTGCGGGTGTCACTGCCTTAGGAATTCTTGCTCTTGCAACCAGCAGAGAAAATTATGACAATTGAGTATTTAATATTCTGGATTTTTATATACCCTTATTAAAGATGTGCTCATGGCTTACAGGCTGGATCTGATGTAATCACTACAGCTCCTGGACTTCGATTGAATTAGCCTTCTGAGAGAAGATCTTAAACCAAAATGCAGTTCTCTTGAGCTAGTTGCGAAGGCTATTGCTTGCAGGCTACAGGCATGTGTCAGCTTCAGGTAAAATCTGGACAAACACCTGAAATGGAAAGGCTAAGTTGGCAACAGTGCTAGGAGGGGTACAGCACTCTCCTGCATGGTCTGGTTCAACACACTTGTTCCTCGAATACTGCTGCCTGTTTTAGTGCTGGGTGAAACACTTTCCTGTCTAATACGTGAGAAAGCCAGCATCAAGTCGTCTGATGGTGGGACACATCCACGTGTCAGTCATGGTGTGACAGGAAACCTCCTTTTCATTGCTGAGTAGGTGGCATGGGAGAGAGAGGGAGAATGTGATGCTGAAGCTTGGGAGACTGTACCTCCTGGAAGGTCCTTTGACGGTGGGTCCTCTCCAGGGAGCACAGACTCATCGGCACTTTGCTAGGGAGGTGTGAATTGCTGCTGCTAGAAGAAGAAAGTGCAAGACAGGGACTGGTGGGTGTCATGCACGTAAACCACTCAGACACTTGACAAGTCTGTTGCAGTTTTGACAAGATAAAGGGGCTGGTTCCTGGCTCATCCTGTGAACTTATTTTGCCGCTACCATGAAGTGGGGCAGCCATCCAAGCATGGGCTGTATTTTTGTGCTCAGTGTCCTGATTGCATGCAGTGAGGATGCAGCATTATTCAAGAGAAGGAAACTGGACTGGCCAAGTGGAGGGAGTCATGGTGTGCTCTAGGAAATTGCTATAACATGAGCTAGCAGGTACACTGAATCATGGAGTCATAGAATGTTAGATGTTGGAAGGGACCTCTAGAGATAATCTAGTCCAACCCCCCTGCCAGAGCAAGAATCCCTAGAGCAGCCACACAGGAACGCACCCAGGCGGATTTTGAAAGTCTCCAGAGAAGGAGACTCCCCAACCTCTCTGGGCAGCCTGTGCCAGGGCTCCGTCACCCTCACAGTAATTTTACCTCATGTTGAGGTGGAACTTCCTATGTTCTAACTTAAAACCATTATTCTTTGTTCTATTGCTGGGCACCACTGAAAAGAGATTGTCTCCTTCCCCTTGACACCCACCCCTCAGATATTTCTATATGTTAATAAGATCTCCTCTCGGTTGTCTCCTTCCAAGGCTAAACAGCCCCAGTTCTCTCAGTCTCTCTTCACAGGAGAGATGTACAAGTCCCTTGATCATCCTCGTAGCTCTCCCTTGGACTCTCTCCAGTAGGTCCCTGTCCCTCTTGAATTGGGAAGCCCAAACCTGGACACAGGATTCCAGGTGTGGTCTCACCAGGGCAGAGCAGAGGGGGAGGAGAACCTCCCTAGACCTGCTGGACACACTTTTCTTAACGCACCCCAGGATCCCACCGGCCCTCTTGGCCACAAGGGCACATTGCTGTCCCAGGGACAACTCACTGCCCACTGGGACTCCACGGGCGTTCTTCATGGGGCTGCTCTCCAAGCAAGTGTCTGCCCTGGGGTTTAAATACAGTCGTTGCTAGTCCGTTGTGTAGGAGTGGGAAGAGACAGAAGGACCAGCCTGGAACACTGGTGGAGGGTGTGTGCAGGCAGGGTTCATCCTTGAAGGACTGGCAAACGCAGAGAGATGATGGTTTCCGGTGTGGCCCTGGGGCTGTGGAGGGAAGCATGACTGCAGTGGCTCAGAGAGACATCTGCCTAGCCAGCATCGTGTCTCTGACAGCAAGTGATGTAGGAGCACAGGAGCAGGACTGACACGAGGGCTGCCTCTGCTGTCACGGTTTCTCCCAGCTTTCGCAATTTGCAGTTCAGGTACTCCCTGAGCCAGGAATGGCTGTCTTGGCTGCAAACTCCCACTACGTTGCTTCAGCAGGTTGCAGAGGTGCAAACTTTGGGCAGGCAAGGTCACACTGCTTTCCTGTAAATGGCAGGCATGTGCAAAGTGTAATGGATAATTCCGTGATGTCAACGACCAAAAGCAAACGTCTTGCAGGGTGTAATTGGTTTTTCTATAGTGTCAGAGCTTTTATGTGTTTGGCATAAATATTTTTGCATTGATTGGGAGAAGGAGATAAAAATCGATGATTTACAAAGCAGAAGTGCTTAGAACATGACATTAAAATGACTCTGGAAGACTTAGCTCATAGGGGACATAGTAAATACTCAAGAGGTACAGGAAATGAGGAGACTCTTCCCAACTCCTGAAACCAAGCAATAAATTTAATAGAGTCTGTGTTTCTCTGCATAATAGATTTTAATACTGGCTTTCCTTTTGTAGAATTACTCTCTTCTTTGTTATTTAGCTGTGGTTATTTTTCACTCTTTTTTGTTTGGTTTTTAGGATGTGAGGCTAAACAGAGATGTTATTGGTTTTGAGGAAACTCTCTAGCTTGAGCAAAACAGGAACAAATCCTTTTTGGGATGACTTTGTACACCAGTCAGCACGAAGGGGTCTCGTACTGAGGAGCACAGATCGTCATAGAAAATAAGGCTGGAAAGGACCCCAGGTCTGTTCCCTTGCCCCACATCCAAATGAACTGTATCTAACTCACTCCTGATGGGTTTTCTTGCTGCAATTTAAGCAGCAAGAAGGTAAGTATCTAACAGATACAGAGATTGGATCCATTGTGATTTTTTTATTTCCGTCCCCCCTCCTCTTTTCAGCCTACCCCAGTGGTGTCAGCTGGACGTGGCACTGGTGCCTCTTGGCTGTTAAGTGCATCTCAGTTGTAGAGGACTCTTTAGAGATGAAAGGGCTGGATCCCAGAGAAGCTGGGATCTGTGTTGGTCCTGAAGACTAATCCTTGGCAATTAGCTGCGTGTTTCTGCCAGGGCTAGACTGTCTCCACTGCTTATGCAAACGAGCTGGAAGCCAGCTGAAATCTCTGCTGTATCATCTAATGCAATGCCATGCATGAAGCAGACAGGCAACAAGGCATACTTTTGATCTTCTTTTGCAGACATTGTTCTGTGTCAGGCCAGAGGTGCCTTGCTAGAGCTCTGCCGCAGCTGAAGGCTTTTGCTGAGATCTTTTGATGCCCAGTACTGCCCCAACACTAATGTGTTCACTTTATGCAAGAGTTTCCCAAACATTTTGCACGGATGATCATCTTGGGGCTCATCTGTTGGGTTTTTTTGTGATCCTTTAACTTCCGTCTTCTTTTAATATGAGGGAGTTTTGATTCCTCAAAGGGTTGAATAATGAGACACCGTTGTAAGGATTTTTGCTGGAAGTGTTTATATACTATTTTTATATTAATCAGGAAAATCCTAACTGCCTTTCATTGCTGGCAGCAACTTGTGTGATGAGCTGTTCCCTGGCGAGGATAAGTGCTTTGAGCTTCCTAAGCAACGCCTCATCCAAGAATCTTTACTTGAGTTGGGGCTTTAAAGTAGAAGAAAAAGTGACAACTTAGGGATGAAGGATCCCAGACTGGACTGCTGCAGGAGCCCTTGTGAGGAAGTATGCAAAGGGGATCGTTGGTCCATGTAGCTGAAAGTCCGACATTGTATATTTGCATTTATATGAGGAGTGCCAAGCAAGATGTCCCTCAAGTACTCTGCTGGTGTTATACATCGATATTAGCAAAAGACAGCATAAAGATTTACTCTGTTCTTGAAATATCTCTCAGGGCAGGAGATTATCTGAAGAGATTTGTCAAGAATTTTGAAGAATTTGCACTGTGATTGCATGCTGGCTATCTGTGGACACAAGGTAAAACATCACCTAGATCTCTGTCTGTCTTCCTCAAACCTATATTGGGGCAGGAAAAACTGTTTACTCAGGACTTTCTGCCTCCTCACCACACAGGTCTAGTTTGACTTTGGCTGCCTGATTTAATTGCTGTTTAATGAAAAATTTGTAAAAAAGCCTGTGGAAAAACCAATAAACCAGTAATATACAGAGGACAATAAAAAAGCATATGCATTGCGAGAGTGACATGAGAGCAGCAGGGGATCTGATCTTCTGAGATCTTCTGACCTTTTTTCCCCAAAAGCTCTAAGGGAGCTTCTGTTTTTTCACCTGTCTGTTGTCAGAATTGATGATTTGTGTCTCACCATCTTCCCAGCCACAAGCTGTATTTGAATCCAGTCCAGCCCAGCTCTTCTGCCAGGCAGACTGGTGTGGGTGGTGCTGACTGTACACTTCAGCGCTGCCAGTAAACTGCTGCCCTAGGGTGAAGCCGGGAATTGTCAGGTTTTTAAGGAACAAGTTGAGGCTACTGCTGAACTGAGGGTAGAAACGTGCTGTGAGCTGAAATAATTAACACTGCTTTGATCACAGGAACAGGGAGTGCTTTGTGTATGGCTACGTAGAGTATTGCAGAGTTACAGGAAAAAGTGGAAGGTGTTAAGGGTAACTCCT
>NW_009719780.1:23664-38673 GCF_000703405.1 Apaloderma vittatum
TAGTGATGCCTCTTCATTAACATAATCTTTCAGATCGGCATTTTGGATATTGGGTCCTGACTTCTGTCCTCTTGGGTCCTGATTTCTGTCCCTGCCACCAGTGTTGCTGTGTGGTTGGTGTTTTACCCCTTCCCCATCGTGCCTGCAAGCTCTCCTCACACAGGCAGAGGAAGGGGCTGTATGGGCACTGAACTGCAATGTCTCACTCTTGGTTGACATCTTGAAAGCGCTAGTGTGGTGCAAGTTCTTATTTTGTCAAAACTGGGTTTATTAAAGTGTTCGCATTCATTTGTCACAGCACTCCAGATAAATGAAGCGAGTCTGTCCCTGGGAAGGTGAGCTGCCTTCTCTGTGCCTGTGAGGGACCCTGGCTTTTTGGCTACCTGTTTCTCACCAAAGGCTGCCCCTATTGATGTGGGAGCTTTGGTGCCTGGATTAGCCCTGTTGGCTTTTTTTATACCTACAAAAGTATGGAACATGCAAGGTTGCCTTCTATTTGGTTCTTTGACAAAAAGCAGTTCTCAACAAAGAGTTTAATGAAGTCTTTTGTTAAGTGATTAAATCTGTTGATCAAATTGGTTATGGATGCTGGATCACTGTGTGGAATAAATTTATGACAGTTCAAAGCACAGTTTAGGTGGTCTAACTGCATGGCAATAGTGACCTTGTGCTGGATGAGCATCTGGCACGGCACATGTTATCCCAGCCTGCTCTGTCTAGCCATTGCTCATTTTGTACATGGATTGCCAACTGCCAGCCCAGCTCATGAATATCTGTACTGAACCCAATGTTAATTATCATGCCAAGGGATGATCATACAAGACCATGGAGGAGACAGGTTGTAGGTGTCATCTGAAAGCAGCTGAACCCCATGATCTCTCTACTTCTGTCCCAGCCAGTTCAAGACCGGGCAGGTGATGGCTCTGCACAGAGCTGGAAGGTCACAGTGACTGTCAGGAAAGCTGTAGATATGCAGTGCTGCCAGGGGAGGAGCAGATACCTTCTGCCCACCGTGCAGGCACAGATCCTCATCAGGAGGAGTGGTGTGGGCTCTGCAGTGCTCCTGGCTGTGACAGGCTGCTGACCCTTGTGCAGGGCCTGCTGATGACAGTGGAGTTGCTGCATGTGCCACTGTTTCCCCTTGAAAAGCCTGCCCATGTTGTGCCACCCTGGCCCAGGGACCAATTCGTGCCTGATCAGACCAAGAATCTGGGCTGTCTCTGCTGCTGCAGCAGCTCCTGGGCGCCACTCAGGAAATGTGCTTTTCGTTTTCTGGAGGGGAGGGATAGGGGACATACTGGTTCCCTTTCCTTTCCTCCCCCCAAGGGAGCTGGAAGGCCCATCCATGGTGGATGCTTTGGCCATTTTACAGAGTGCTGTGTTGTGTGCATTGGATTGGCTTGTGTGTGTTTGATTTACTCTGAAGAGAAGAAACCCTTCATTGTCCTCCATTTTTACTCTTGCCTGGCCATCATCACCTGCTGCTCATTCCTTCTCTTTTGCAAGTTGCAAGTGGCCAAGGCTTGCAAACCACAAGCCCCATTGCGCTTTCCCTTCTCTGTCTCCTGCGTGCTCTTGTGAAAGCTCTTCAGAGGGTGGATCACTGGGCGAACACACAGCAGTGACTGGGATCATCTGTTCAAGCCACAAAATAAGCACAAGTAGTAATTTTTTGCAAAGCTGCTGAGAGTCTGGGAGAATGGGAGCGACATGAGGACCTCGCTGCCCAAGTGCCGGTGGTGGTCTGGGTGCGGTGGCACACCTTGGGTGTTGCTGCCCCAGCAGCAGGCAGGGCGGGCAGTGTTCCCTGCTCTCTTTGCAGACCTGGCAGTGGGATAGAGGAGGAAGGAAGCAGAACCAGCATCTGCCCTGGTTGCCTGCCAGCACTTGCCAAGGGCAGAGATGTCACAGATGCTGCTGGTTGGAGGGCATCTGCCTTGGAAGGGCATAGAGATGCTGTGCAGGGAGTCGGCATCCACTGAGCCTGTCTGGAAGGCTTGGCTGGAGGAAACGAGGGTAGCAGAAGCAGAAGGTTCTACAGCATGCCTACCAAGTGGCGGCTCAAGTTGGCCCAGGATGCTGGAAACCACTTTTTAGCCTGGGCACTTATCCATCTACATCCAATCTGTGCAGCACTCAGCCATGCGAAAGAGCAGAGATGTGACTCTCCCTGGGCCTGTCTTGTAGAAGATAAAGCACCATATGGAAGCTGATAGCTCAACCTGACTGTGAAAGGTATCTAAAGAGAGAGAGGAAATACAGGGCCCAACACCTTTACGAATAAAGAAGGGTGCATGGGTGCCATTTCCTCAGCAACTGAAGCTGTTGCAGTGTCTGAGCTATCTGTGGTTTCAGTCTCTCTTCAACAGCACTTCTCTAAGGGGGCAGTTGGGAAGAACTTTTGCTCCATAATAAATGTTCAAGGGAGATCAGAATGTTTTTTCTTGTTTAGTTCATACTTTCTCAGTGAATGCTGTTCGTTTCAGATTTGATGGTTTTTGTTTTGTCCACGAGCTTTCTGTTTTGAACTCTGATGGCAGTGCGTTCTTTCCATAGCTTTGCATCTTTAGTTTTTTCATTTTCATTACTCTCTCGTTGCCTGCCTATTATTTTACTGTAGTCTCCCCCTCCAATTTTATGTCCCCTCCTTCTTTTCTCAGAGGTTAAACATTGGAATTTTTCACTGCTGAACACAAGCCACAGTGCCTTTTTAAAATATCCTGCTAGTTGCTTAGTCCCAGATTTCTAGACAGCTGTCTCATTTGCAGTACCTAAGTTTAATGCTTTTTAGACTCAGCTTCCTAAGGGAGAAAGTTTTCTGCAGGCAGAAGCCCATGGAAAGTGTGGGCACTTAGGATTTAAAAAAAAAATTAATACCTTGTGTCTTAAGATAGACAGAAAAAAATTATAGTTCTTATAAGTCCAGAGAACTTTTGGAAAGTGTTTCCTTCCTCGCTAGCTATCTGTTTTGGTTTCCAAGATTGGGATAATTCTGCTATGGAAGGTAGCTGTGAACATAGTGAATGGGTGGTCATTTTTTATGCTCTTGCAATTCAGAATGACAATCCACATCATTAAAATTTGGTGCATGGTACTTGATCTTAAACAAATCGGATAGCTCTGAAATTGCTTATTTCTTCCAGAGATACAAGGGTGAGTAGAAGAACCAAAGCAGTTTGCAGCCCGGTGTGTTTCAGCTCAAGGCTGCTAATGACGCATCCTAAAAACACGGAACATCAGGAAGTCCTTTGTACTTTGCTGATATTTCTCCTGCGGTAACATGAGAGCAATTACAGCTTGAAAGGATGGAGGAGATGAAAACATTCGAAGAGGAAAACAGAATTTCATGAAGTGAAGGCAGAGGGTGTATGTGGGTGGGTGAGGGAGCAAGCATCTGTAAATAGTTGGCACTGACGGCTGCTTTTGAAATATATCGGAATTTGGAAGGAGTGAGACAGAATCGCTGCAAGTGTGTATATGTTCTATGGAAGGAGAAGGAGGGCAATGTGCTGCAGCTTGTGAGGGAAGGAGCAAATGAGCAGAGCTAGGCAGGAATCCATGGAAGGATTGAGAGGATGTGGAGCAAAACCAGAGTGGAATTGGGGAGGAAAGAGATTAATTCCAGGAGATTTCCAGGAGTAGGTATAAACTACAGTGCAGCTGATGTAAAATTCACTGTCTTGCTAGTGGCCGCCAGGGAGGGGAACACTGCTGTTGCCGCCTGCCTGCAGTTCCAGCCTGTCCTGCTATTTTACCTTTTGATTTATAGTAATATGAAATTGGCCTGCCTGAGAGCAGGTCATGGGCCTCGGCTGAGGGATTAAAGCCGAGTCTCTGACCTCTGAGCGTATTGTAATTCTTGTGAGTCATTGACTCATCCTCTGTATTGGCAGGTTGATGGATTCCTAACTAGGTTGTTAGTGGCATCTCAGTGTTGCTGCCTCGAGATGTGCCTTTTGTGTTTAAACTCTGACTTGAAGAAACAAGTTCATTTCAGGCTCTTTGTGTTTCTCTCCTCCTCCTTTTCTCAGCTTTTACTTCTTTAAATGTAGACTTCTTTTGACAGATCATCTCCATGGTAACTAACAGGACCAGGCTGCCTACAGAAATTGTAGTAATAAAGTGCTTGGTTTTTACACATGATGAAAAGATGATGAAGCACAATGATAGGTGATAAAGACACAGGTAATTGCTCTTGAATAATATTGCTGCCAAGAAGATGACTGAACTCCCACACAGAAGATGAACAGATGGTGTATTTATTGAAATTCATAGGCTCTGAGAAGAAAAATGTAATTGATGGCTGTGTAGGTTTTGTGTCGGTTTACTATATACTGAGCAGAGCCGTGAGGACGGTGTGCCGGCAGATGGAGCCCGTATGCAGAGCCACTCTGTTTTCTCCAGGGAGAACTAGCTTTTCGCTTGAGATCAGAATTCCAATCAGAGCCATAAAAGCAGCAGAACCGCTAATTGCTCTGATGCATTTCGCTGGTTTAGATCTGTCACGTAGTCCTGTTTTATTTTAGAAAGGGTGTAACACTTTTAAGAGCAGTGGTGGTAAATTATACTAGCATACTGGGAATATCGAAGTAGAAAAGCAAATACTTGCAGAACTTGTGCTCAGCACAGGTTTTCCAAGAGTAGGTGTGCGTTTTGTGTTAGTAAATGGCAGCTGCAGCTTGTTTGCTAACCTTGTTGCTGAAGACTCTCTTCTAGTAGGGCAGTCTGTTGTGCAGAACACCTGGGAAGGCAAGGGCAGGGTGTTTTCTTCTGGTTGCTCTCTCTGTGTTTTCAGGTATAAGATAAAACTAGTCAATTTGATGTTGAGGCTCTCGTAAAAATGTTGTGTTGTGGGTCTGGTGTGAATGGCTACATTGCTGCCTTGGGTTGTGGTGCAGTGGTCCTAAGCATGGAGTGCTGTGGCATCGTCTGCCACAAGGGCTTCGTTCATTCAGATTTGCAAAAAGATTGTTCAGTGCTGCCAGAAGAACATAAATATCAGTGGGAATTGTTGTCTGAAAGGACTTTCTCCTTCTCCAAGAGGTGCAAATGACCTTACTTACAACAAGGAGTGCCAGCTCTGGAGCATAAGGATTTTTCCCTGTGTGTAACAAATGGTAACTAACTGTTGGGACGAACTGGTTGGGTTGAAGTGCTGGTGGCAGACTGCTGCCTTCCCTGCAGGCTCCTCTGTTCTCAGCAGCTTTAGCACCCCTGTTGTGCCTCTGCTAACTCCTGTAGTACCGTGATTTATTGGTGATAATGTCTGGGTGTTTAGTGCATCATATGATGCTCTCTTCCTCTGCAGTCTGGTGCTACTTTATTGATTGTATAACTCATTTTCTCATCAAGCTCGCTAAGGAAACCGCTTCCCACTCGGCTTTACATCCAGCTGCACCTACTCGCATATTGACTACATTTGTAGGACTTGCAGGCAAGGGACTTTGAGAAGGTGTATAAATAAAAGAAGAAGCAGGTTCTTTGTCTTACAATGGTAGTGTCAATGAGAATGAAAATAAATATGTAGGTAGCAAGGAAGAGACTCTCTCTCCAGGATGCTTTGCCCTAGGGGGGAAACTAAAAGTTGCGAATTCATCACTTGACGTTGTTTGTGTCAAATTCACCCTTCTTTTTATTTCTTCCCTCCAGATTGGCAGGGCCCCCACGTCTTCTGTGGCACCTGAAAAATCTGATTTGTATGCAAATTGCTCCCGTTAAAGTTAAAACATTACTGTCATTCTTTTTCAAACTACTTTCCTTTTTCCTGCAGAGAAGGAGAGGTAGAAAAAGTTACTTAAGTGATACACCTTCTCCATACAAGATTAAACAGAATTGCACTGGAAGTGGAGAGATGTGCTTTTTTGAGACCTGTCAGCCAGCCAACAAACGGAGCATTAGAAACACCAGAGAGAGCATAGGAAAGGAAGAGGGTGAATCTGAGCACTGAAAGGAGACTACCAGCTCTACCTGAGCAGTTACTTGAGTGCAGGAAGTGAGGTTGGAGTCATACTAACCCAGCTTGGTGACTGTCGTTGGCGTGACTGGGTCCTAACAAGCCTCCTGATTTATTTTCAGCGCCAGCCGTTCCCGTTGCTGGATCCAAGCACCTGAGCAGCCCTGCAGACCTCACTGGGGCAGCTCACAGGGTCTGAGGTGGGTTATTTTTGGAAAAGGTGGTACAGGGCATCCCTCAAAAGATGAGCTTTGCTTGAGATAGAGCTGGATATGTTAGCTAGAACACGGATTTGTCAGATGCTTGGTGGTCCGGGTGCTGCCAGCTTCCATCAAGCTGGCTTTGTTTACTGCCCAGCTACTGGCCTGTTTTGTTTGGGGTTTTTTTTTTCTCCTTCCATGCCTGCTCTGCCCTTCACCACTAATTGAGTGTTTCAGGCAAAGCTGATTGAAACATTTTTGTTCAGAACTTTCCTGGCAGCTGAGTTTGGCAGCATCAAATAAAAAGATAAATAAAAAGGTACTGTCATTTTTTTTCTGGGGGAAATTCTCATTTTGCAAGCTGAACTGTTGTCACTCAGTTGGGGGGACCTTTCTGATTGCTTTTTTCTTTTCTACTTTACCTTTTCTCCCTTCTTCCTTCCATCTCTGTTCCTCCTCCCCATCTTTTCTCTCTACTTGGCCACATAAAATCTGCCAGAAAGGTCAAGGCAATCTAGGCTGATGTGAAGACTTCCTCTCCAAGTGGAGTGTTTTTCTTTCAAAAAATAATTGGATGTTTTTTGGTCTCACTTCCCCCCAAAAGCAATGCGTATTCGCAGATTGGTTTCTTCCTCAAATGAGCTAAGGCTTCTCTGGTTTCTTTACCCATCAGGGCAAGTAAAAGCCAGTGAGGCAGAGCTGGGCCAGTGCTCTGCTCCTGAGTTCCCAGACCTCTTCAGCAGGTAACAAAGCCCAGCTGAGGCTGAAAGAAGGATGTTGTTTTGCCATTGCTGGGATGACATTACCTGGCGAAGAGAACTTCAGTTTGTCGGTGTTTATCATTGCTGCGGAGGAGACTCCAGGCTGGAAGAGAAGATGGCCTGGTAGAGGGTTCGTTACCAGAGCTGTGACCTTTCCCTCTGCTGCTTGAATTGAGAACACATTAGTAAAATGAGCATGAATAAAGATAAGGCTCCAGATTAATGACTCTCCCTAATTTAGGGGAAAGCTGGGATTATGCAATATTTATGACACTTTTGTACAGTTGAGCTGTAGGACCGGGGAACCAGTATTGACTGGTGTCAGGTGGGCTGGTGTAGTACGCTGTTAGTTACCAGATGAGTAGCAGTTTGTACTAGCTTTGAGATGCTATTTCTACTGAGGCTGCTGCCCCTAAGCTTAAAGCAAATGATCAGAAAGGTTTATTTGACAGGTCAAGCTACTGGAACAGGTCATTTGTCTGATCTACTGAGTGAAAGCTGCAAACCAAGCGGTTAATTTTTCATCTCATTCAACAGCTTGCCATCTTGTGGGTTCAGATTATTTTGAAATATAAAAATAATTTAAAAAGTTAAACCAAAAAAGTGATCTGTGGCATACTTCCAGAAAAATGGTCGTGCCGTGTCAAAGCAAAGATCCCTGATGCTGGCTGGTAGCAAGTACCTGGGGAGAATATTTAAGGACAGAGTTTGACTATGTGTTCCCAGCCTCTGACAATCAACAGTTCGGGGACTTTCTAATCCAGAGGTTTCAGAACAGCTTTTATGTTTTGACAGCCCATGATCAACCCATGCTTCATTTAGGCTTCTAGTCCCTGCAGTGTCTTGCAGCAGTGAGTTCCATAGTGTTGTGTTCCATTAAACATGACTATTACAAAGGATTGTGTTTTGTGCCTGATACCTACTCATTTTGGTTTGTGCTCTCTGATTTCTAGGAAGGGGTAGTTACTTATTCACCACCTCAGTACCACTTACCACTTCATTACCGCTCCATCCCTGCCCTGATCCCATAATTACCTCTTTCTCTATCTGAAAAAGTTTTTTCCTTGAGTAGAAGCTTTCTCAGACCCTTCATTATCCAAGTTGCCTGTCTCAGTGTGGTTCTATTATAACCTTTTCAAGACTTCTGCACTGTAGAGAAGAAAGGGGGTGCAGTATGGATTTGTAGTGGCAATACTGTTTTTGTGGTCTTACTAGTTTTCATAGTATTTTTTATTTGCCTTATTACTGAACAGTGAGCTGTTTTCAAAGAACTATTTGGATAGTCACTAAGATCCTTTTTCTGAGTTAAAATAACTGAATTAGGTCCTTCAGCTTCTCTGCAGGTAACAAAATTTGGCTGTCCTACTGTAGGCCTATCATCATGAGTGTTCCTTGTACACCTTCATTGTCTCTGACCCTACTGGCTCTCAGGAAGGCGTCTTATTTCTGCAACACTTAAAAAAGAGCTGTAATTAAATTTTTATGCTGTTAGGAAGTTGCTTACGACAGTTGTTTTTTGGTCTGCCCTCCTATGATTCCACATTTAACTTGCCAGAAGTTCACGATCTTTCTTTTTAATTTTCCTCCTCTGAACATGATATTCACATTCTGAAGGATATTCTTTTTCCCCTTTTTGTCTTTACTGCCAGTAATTGCTTTAATCTGCTGTTCAGCCCCAAACAACAAATTGATTGTTTCCTTGGTCTTTTTAAAAGTAGTTTGAATTGATGATATAAGTATCCTGATGTTTTTCTATAGTACCCATACAGGGTCTCCTGGAAGTATTTCCACCTTTCTGGCTATTTCTTTTTTACTGTTATATTGATTTTTATGCAGTTCTCTTTTTTAAAATCCCAGCTTGTTGCTTAGATTTCTGTGCACTTTTTTCTTCTATAGGGTGTTGAAGAATAGCCGTTCTTGTGTGTTCCTGCTTTTTTATTACAGGTTTTTAACTACTTATTTATAATGTCTAAAAATACAGTGTTTTCATCACCCTGTCAAGATAGTTTCCCAGTCTGTGTGGGGTAACTGTAGTTTCAAATCATTCCTGTTTTCTGTGTACATACTCAGGCTCCTTGTAGCCCTGTGGACAGTGTCACAATCTGGACGGGTTTACATTTATCTTAATCTGTGCTTTTTTAACGTGTCTCGCCGTTTCCCCACTGGCCTTGCTCGCTCTGATGGTCTCCTGCTTCTCGTATTCAGACAGTTACAGCTTCCCACTGGCTTTTGTCTTCCCTTGAGCCTTATCTTGCCGTGTCCCCTCTATCTCACTCTCTCCTCTCCTGTAGCAGCACAGGGATTGCCTGTTGGGAGGTGGGACCGTGCTGGACGCAGCCTGTGTCTCTGCGCTCCTCGACATCGCGTTTTTGTCTCTGACGATGAGGAATTGCGTCATCTTGCGAGCAAGCTGTCCTTTGTTTTAGGAGATGCTGAGGAGCCATTGTGTAAACTTAGAGGTTTACCTTAAGGACCGTGTGCAGTATTGGCCCCCTCATTTCCAAAAAGATACAGGAGAACTGGAAGAGGTCCCACCTAAGTGGCTAATCATAGAATCTTAGAATTTTTGGGATTGGAAGGGACCTCTAGAGATAATCTAGCCCAACTTCCCTGCCAGAGCAGGATCCCCTAGGGCAGCCACACAGGAACGCGTCCAGGTGGGTTTTCAAAGTCTCCAGAGCAGGAGACTCCCCAACCTCTCTGGGCAGCCTGTGCCAGGGCTCTGTCATCCTCACAGTAAAGAAGTTTCTCCTCATGTTGAGGTGGAACTTCCTATGTTCTAACTTAAACCCGTTATTTCTTGTTCTATTACTGGGCACCACTGATAAGATATTGTCTCCTCCCCTTGACACCCACCCCTCAGATATTTCTATACGTCAGTAAGATCCCCTCTCAGCCGTCTCCTTTCAAGGCTAAACAGCTCCAGGTCTCTCAATCTCTCTTCACAGGAGAGATGAACAAGTCCCTTGATCATCCTCATAGCTCTCCCTTGGACTCTCTCCAGCAGGTCCCTGTCTCCCAAGTCAACACCGTGGATATTTCTGGTACTGGGTATGACTGATTGACAAAGACTCATCAACAAGGAAAAGAGGTTAACTTTGGGTGATCATCAGATGTACAGAGGTATGGCAGTAGTAGTGGAGAGGTGGGCAGGGAGTGCTTGTTCGCTGAGTGCTTCTTCAGAAGGCCTGAGGAGCAGCAGGGGGAGCTGGCCTCATGGGGAACAGAGGGAGCTGGACCTTGGTGCAGTGGGTAGTAGATCTGCAGAAATCACTGCCGAAGGGTGTGTTGGTTGCAAAAAATTTACCTGAGCTCAATGCAAAGCTGGGTGAGTACCTGGAAGAACACAAGCCATGTCAGACTCAAAAAAATCCTTAGAAAGGAACGTGGTTGGAGGTGAGGAGAAGGCACGCGTGAGTGTCCTGCTCTTGCTCTTTCCTTGGCAGCTGCTTTTGGCTGTGGTTGGAGAGCAGGCTGCCCTGGCATCCTCGCAGGGAAGAAAGGCTGCTGGTACACACTCATGTTGTGCTGAAGCTTTTGATTTACATCTCTGATCTCCACCAGACCTTCACCTAATTGAGTAGATTGACCCTGGCTCTTACACAGCAGGCAATGAATCAAAGACTGACTAATCAACTCTCTTGATGGCTGGCACATTGCAGAAGGGCTGGGAATCACTTACATGCTACCTCTGCAAACCAGTTTTACACTCTGAGATTTATTGCCAGTTAATTCTGTGGGTTTACTGTAAACTTTAATTCATTATAAGCTCTGAAACGTAATAAAAGTTACTTTACTTAGTTACCTGAAGTGGGAGTTTAAAAACTAAGTTCTGTAAATGCTTTAACTAATTACACTTAGTAGTTGTACTGCACTATTAAAATTTAGCTGAAATCTGTCATCTCTCCCCAAAGGTATTTTTAAGGTATTTCATTACCTTAAAAACTGGCTGGCTGAGTAATAGAGTCTAAACTTATTCTTAGGGTTTAAAAGTAGTTTTATTCAAGGTCTTAATTTTCATCTAGATAACTTCCTGAGTTAACATCTGACACTGCTGAAATTTAGAACTTGACTTTTGAGTTCAGGTTCTCATTTACCAAGCTGCGATAGTTAATGATCACTCAGTGACGTTAACTGTCATCCATGGGAAGTTCTAAATTGAAGGTGCCCTGTGAAATAAAATTAAACAAAGCAGAATAAATGTGTACAAACACTTAGTCTTCCAACCTAGTGA
This sequence comes from Apaloderma vittatum, assembly GCF_000703405.1. Lineage (NCBI taxonomy): Eukaryota > Metazoa > Chordata > Aves > Trogoniformes > Trogonidae > Apaloderma > Apaloderma vittatum. The sequence continues at coordinate 34,813 of NW_009719780.1, forward strand.
AATGTGTTTATGTTAGGGAGGTCTGTGTCAGGGCTGAAGCGAAGGGATCCAGTTGGAGACTGTGGCACTGTCCCAAGGGGAGCAAATCACTGCCGACATCCTCATCAAGAATGACATAAAGGGTGATTTTTTTTTTCTCTCCAACTAGGCCTATGTCCAAACTGCCCCTTCTGGCTTCATTTTTCTGCAGGAAGGGGGTAAGCAGACTGTATTTTGCTTGTTTTGTTGATGATGAGTTCTTCTATGATGCTTCAGAAAATCACACCTATACCCTTTCTGGCAACAAATGTTGAAATCTCTAATTTACCAGCATTAATACACTTAATTAAATAAACTAAATTGCCATGGAATATTATATAGGCTGTCTCTCAATGTACCACAACTTTTTGTTCGTCTTCTCACTGCCCTGAACCTTGGGGATCCTCTGCTGACTTTCTCCATTGCTTCCCACAACTGACTGACAAGTGGAACCCCGACACTCTCGTGTCTGCTGTGTTGTTTTTGGTCCTCGGTGCCTGTACCGTAGAAGCTGCCCGCTTTGCTTGGCTTTTCCGTACTGACTTTTGTGTCCTCTCTGTCATTTCTACGACCTGAAGCATCCTGCTGTCACTGGAAGAACTTTTTCTGCCCTCCCTACCCTTGCAACTCTGTCTTTACTGATGGTGAATCCCCCCTGTATGTTTAGCTTGTGCTGTCTCATGGCTACCTTGTCACTCTTTGTATTTTTTTCATTGCTGCGAGATAACTATATTGCGTTCAAGCGGAGTTGCACAAACTCTGAAAGCATAGTTGGTCTATTTGAAGTGTGGATTCCCTGTGCATTCTATGGCATGGGCACCTCCCAGTGCATTTGAGTTTCTCTTCAGAGTTATTGAAAGTTTTTGAGGACCGTTGTTAAAGTATTCCTTTTTTTTTTTTTCCTTCCCCACTTCCTATCTACATTCAGACCAATCTTTGTTTCAGAGCATCGCTGGAGCTGGGCTGGGTTGGCACCTGCTTGCAGTGGTGAGCTCCAGACAGATCCCTGGCTGTCATTCACGTGCGCTGAGCATGGACAGATGACAGTGCTTGTGTGTGTCAAGTACTGTCAAGGTTTTGTGATAACGTTCCTGGTGTTTTGGGCTCCTTATTGGCTGCCTGCATTTGCTCATGCATCACCAAATGGTTTTACTGTGTGTCACAAGCAGCTGGTCCCTTTCCTTCAGTCTGATACTGCTGCTTATCAGTGTTGCTGGGATTAGATTGTAGTGTTTTTACATGGCAAGTGTTTGAATTAGCTAAAGCTGCTCTGGGGGCATCTTCCTCTTATTTGGCAGTGTTCTCAATCAGTGCACATGTTCCTGTTTGCTGTTGCTTTTTTTTTTCTTCCTGGGGTGTTTGGTTCTGTCTCCCTCATCTCTGTCAAGATAGCTGTCAGGGTTGGTTATTTTCCTCTCTTCCTCTCATACCACTTTCATGGTAGAGTGGTTGCTATTGCCTGTATCCCAGGTCTGTTTGCCTTGTCTGTCCAGCTACGTTGCTTTAGCCTATGTGCTGTCCCGGTATTTGCATTTTTTGGTTCCTTCCCTGGACAGAGCCATCTGCTGCTATCTGCTTGGGTTCTTGGAGATTCAGATCTGCTGCTTGCAAGCTGCACTTGTGCCACACCAAGATCTCTGTTTAGTTTGATGATTCCAAAGCAATACGTGGATTCACTTGCAAGGTGAAGAACACTGATCATCTGTTTCTTGGTTTCTGATCAAAACCTGACATTTTTCTGGGGAATTCCAGCCTCCCATCATCTCATCCTCAACTGTAATGGTTCAGGTTGTATTTCTGGCAACATTATTGGTTTCAAGAAACTCACCCACCTTTAATTAGAAGAAGAAAATCCTTGCCACCGATTTTCAGGTCTCTAAAACTTGAACCACTCTTTTGGAAATCCAGCCTTTGTGGAGTTTGTGTTGGCCTGTCTGCTTGCTTTGTTTCTAGGGGTTGATTTGCCTGCCAGCTTGTCATTTTTTGGGCATGCCACTAGACCGAGTGCTGCTCCAGGCTTTCCCTTCTCCCATTTCACTGTCACAGTAGAAGAAATGTGAGTTGCAACAGAAGACAGAGACACTGGTGTTCCCCTGGAACTTCTGCAAGTCTCTGTGAACTGGACCATTCAGATCCACTTTAGATACTACTAAGTTGGTAGGAAACTTTTTCACTAGAATACGTGAGTCTTGGAGTCCAAGCTAGAGGTAGAAATCAGGATTGGACCTGAAAACCCAACTGTGAAGGGTGCAGGTACACAGGATTGTAACAAGCCCAGCCATGAAGCAGCACATACTGCAGTAGCCACGGGGAAACTTTGATCAAATAACTTCTGACTTAATAATCTAAACAGACACAGTTTCTGTCTCTGCATACTTCAGCAAACCAGGTCAGATTTCTCTACTACAGGCTTAGTGGGCACGTGGATTTTGCTGATATTTTGGACTATAGGTGAGGCTAACCCTTTTGTTTGCAGCTAAGGGCTTACAGTCTCAGTTCAGTTAGTTTTCAAATGTGATTTCGGGTAGACAATGCCTGGTCTGTGCCACTTCATAGAAATTTTTGTGGGGAAATGCCGTGGAGTCCAGACGTGTGTTTAGTTGAAACACTGCTTCCTCTAAGACAGTTTCCTGCTCTGGAGTTCAGGACCTTGTCATCGATACCGGTTAGCAAACAGCAGGTGAATAGGACTTAGGCAGAAATGCGTTGTGTAAATATTTCTGATTTCACGCTTACCTAGCACAGGCATCTTTCTTCCAGTATAGTCTGCTGCTGAACTCTGTTAGCCCAGAGGAGCGGAGTCCTGAGCAGATACTGGATGAGTTCAGTGTGATGTGCCAGACACGTTTCACTCATTTATGCATACTTTGGTAAGAGGAGTGAGAAGTGCACTGACCTGAAATCTGTTTCATAAGGCTTTCCAGTTTGGGGGCTCTTGGCTCAGAGGCCTGGCTCTGTTGTACGCAGTTCTCTCTTTTGTCTTATATTTCTTTTCAGTAAGGCTTGGGGCAGAGGGGGGAAAAGTAATTTTACTTTGAGCCCAGGAGGTGGGAGGTGTGGCTTAATGTAGTGAACAAAGTGAAAGCATGAGTTGTTGCTGTGTGTGGGCAGGTTTATTGCTATCCTGCTTTTCCTGAACATTAATGGCTTTGTTCAGCCACGTTTGCCTCTAGCAAATGCTGTGTTCAGTGATAATGGTTTCACAAAGGAGCTAAAATGACAGTGGTGCACGCTGCTGCTATGTTAAATACTAGTAGAGTATTGTGGCAGGTATCCCATGCTGCTGCTCTGTGAAGGAATGAAATGAGCCAGACCAGTGTAAATCCTTTTTTTCTTTGGGTAACTGGATTGTGCTGGCGTTGACGTTTCCCCTGGGCTGGAGGTGCTCATGTTGTTGGGGTCCCCATGAGTCCTTCATTCTCCAGCAAGGTGTGTGGGGCCTGGGAATGGGTGAGGAGCTGTGAGGGCGGCAGGACCAGTGGCAGGAACGGGGTTCTTGGGAGCCTCTTGGGGTCCTGGGATGCTCCCTGACTTCCTCCTCCTCCTCCTCTCAACTTTGTAAAGTCTTGCCTCTCCACTTCCCTCACCACTCAATTACAGGTCTGGGTCAGGGCAGGTGTCGCACTATGGGGTGGCTTGGCCCATTGCATCTAATTAATTAATGAATTAAAGGGAGAGATGACATTCCCTGGTTGAGCAGTGACTACCAGGCACAGGCTGGCCTAGTTCTTTCTCCTGGTTCATTATGGAGTGACATTATTATCCACATCGCGGCGGGGGGGATTGAGCGACACTCGTTTCGGTTCAGCGCAGTGCAGCAAGCTGCTGCCTGTCTGGGGAGGA
>NW_009719780.1:38718-41935 GCF_000703405.1 Apaloderma vittatum
TGCACGAAGGCACCGACGACTTTGTGTGGCTTTAAACTAAAAAAGGCACATTCAGATCAATGAAAAAGCTTGGATGAAATACCCTCTACCCCGCTCTGAGAGACATGAGCCTGCTGCACCTTGAAAAAGAAGAATTAGAAATCAATTTTTGAGGGATTTGCTCAGAGGCGCCTTGGCAAAGGGCTCTCCGTGGAGCTTTGAAGGGGAGCGTGGCCGGCCAGGTGCTGGTTCGGCTGTGAACGCCTGAAAGGGATCTCGCTGGTTGATGGAGCTGGAAGCACGTCGTGTTGCTGGGGGAACCAGCCATGCCGTGGCTCCCAGGTGAAAGGATGTTTGATCTTTAACATAATGGTGTAAAGGTTTATGTGAAATACATTGTCTGGGTTTTAAAAATATCGGCTTGACATTTAGTGGGACATAAAAGGAATACTTCTGCAGTTTAGCTGCTGGTTGACAAATAATAATAAAAACTGGCTACATCTGAAAATGTATTTGAATTTCTGCCAGTTGTGCTGTAGCTCTTTTAGCACAACGGTTCTAGAAAAAAAAGCCCAACAAACAGAAAATGGGCAGTGTCGAGTTGACAAAGTTGAGAGTTTATTCTCCTAACATTATTCCTGTATTATTTCTGGACTGCGTTTTCCATTGCAACATTATAAATGGTAGATTCAAGAGTCAAGTTTAGAGTAAGAACTTAATGTAGGAGAGCAAAGAAAAGAGCCAAGTGCCTGGGACTCAGAGTGGAAGACTTACATGGTTTCCCATTTTCCTTCATAAATGTGACAGTCCTGATGAATTCTAGAGAAATTTGAATAAAAGCGAATAAACATCATACTACCACAGAAAAGATGCTAGGGATTACAATGAAGATTATGAAGGGAAGAGTTCAAAAGTAGGAGAGTAGCAAAATAATCAATGGGAAGAAGTCTGGAGTACACAGTTTCTCTGGTAGAATGCTAACTCAGTGGCAGTGGCACAGATGGAGGATATGGTTTTCCTGGGTGCTGGGTAAGCTATGTTGAACCTGAGACCTTCCTCTCTCTTTGGCAACTCATTTCACCACTTCCCTTTTAGAGCTACTACTCGGACATTTATTTTCAACTGTGTGGCATCGGGGCTAAGCATATGTAGGGGGAATGAGGCACCCACACACAGACCCGCGTGCTGAACTACCCTAACCCCTTCCTGATAGCTCGTCCCTGCAAATCTTCAAGGGATTGGTGCTCGCTTTGAAATCAGTGGGGAAATTTCCCACTGGTTTAGCAGATAAAGAGTCTCCTGAGCAATGGATGCAGCCCATTCAATCATTTGGCTTTGGTGATTAGCCTGACATAACTAGACTCTATGTTTCCCTTGTTGCTCTGCTGCACCCTTGCATATTTTTAGCATGGTGCCGTGGCCGCCGCCTCCTGCTCTGGGACCTCGTCCGGCTGCTCAGCGTGAGCAGTCAGCCGTGCCTGATGTTGGCATCATGGAGCCAGCAGAGAGGCTGGGACTCTGGAAAGAGCCCTGCTGAAAGGCACGTGTCCCTTACAGTGGCCTTTCACCAGGGCTCTGCTTGCCCTGCGCCTTTTGCCTACAGCCACCACAGAGCCTGGGGAACCAGACACCCTCTTCATTTGCCCGATCCACGGGGAGTCCGGTGCGACAAGAGTCACGTAAGTCAAGGGTTGTGATGTCAGCTCATTAAGGACTCTTTCTTGCCCCTCTTGAGCTTTTCCTAAGTAGTTTTTATTTTGAAGATGTCCGTCTTGACCCCTCTTCAGGAATCTGCCAGGTGGCAGCTTTTATAAACAAAATCATCAGAATGCCTGTTTTTTGGGAGAGGTGGGGAAAAGGAGTTGCATTAGGAACACCTGCAGATTGCCTCAGGGAGCTGTTTACCATAGAGAGGCAAGATACTGCTGATAGCTGATTAGAGCCAACTAACAAATTGCTGCAGGCAGTGAGGTCAGAAGCCCTTTTGGTTGTGAGCAGCCAGGTCTGAAAGTCCCTGCTGAGTGAGGAGCGTTTTTCCCTCTTTCCCCTCATTTTCTGTCCACCTTCTCCACGCTCCCTCGTGTTTTGAGCACTGTGAGTAGTTGGGCTTGGATGTGTGATTTTATTTTACAGCCTTTCCATGCTATTTTGGAGGAGCACCAGATATTCTAGAAGCTGGAAACAGAGTTTTGCACTCGTTAGTAAGTTGCTGGAAGAACTCCAGTTTCACTTTTGTGAGACCTCTTGCAGAGGCAGAGACAGGGGAGATCACCAAGGCCGAGGGTTCGATCCCCGTTCGGTCCCCATGTGTTGCCTGATCTAGTTGAGAGGTGTCCCTGCCTGTGACAGGGAGGTTGGATTAAATGATCTCTAAGGTCCCTTCCAGGCCATTCTATGATTCTATGATTTGCCCTGAATGCAGGGGAAGGATACAGGGAATGAAATCTACATCCAAAATGCAAAGCAGTGGTGGATAGTGGAAACAGGATGTGATCTCACAGTAAGTATCACAGAGCCTTCCTTAAAAATACACATTAAGGTTAAAAAAACCCCCAGGAGTTCAAGTCCATTCTCTACTTTTTTTCCCCCTCCCCGCTTCCAGCCAAGTGTGACTTTTTAAGAGACAGTCTCTAAGATGAAATCTCCAACTATTCATGGTGCGTAATAGATATGTGACCTGGTATGCGTTAGGATCAGTGCTCTGATTACACCTTTTGCTCTAAGAACAGTTTTTACCCCATCAGTGAGCACAGAGCTTTGCTTTTCCAGCCTGGGAGCCCACAGTGATGGAGCAGGGTCTGGCTGGAGAATGGGCAAAGCCATTCAGGGAAGTAGTCACTGCCTGAGACCTGGTGAATGCAAAGGTGAGGCTGCTCCCTGGAGAGGAAACACTTTGTTTTAGACCGAATGCCTGATGCCATCCTCACTTTGCTTTTTCACTGCAAATTCGTGGGATAGAAGAAGTACATAACTAACAGAAATTGGAAATATTTATGCCCAGAGTGCAAATTTAAGCTAAGTAATAAGTTGTATTTATTTATATGTGTAGTGTATATAAAATATATATATATATGTATTTTATGTATATTTATATAAGAGAAAAATCACTTGCGTCATTCATGTATCATGAAATTGTATATTTTTAAGGCAAATTTGTGAGCAAGATAATTGTTCAGATAAAGACTTGGCGCTCATAAGGTGAGAGTGGCAGGGGAGCGGACGGGGGGGGAGGGGGGGT
>NW_009719780.1:41966-96232 GCF_000703405.1 Apaloderma vittatum
GTTTTTAAACAAATCCCATTGGAAGCTGCATAAGGTGCTTTATCTCTTGTTTCTCTGGCTAGCATTCCTTTCGTCGCTGTCACATGTTTGCCAACCGGTAGCCTTACTTCTTCCTTGGGACGCTAAATCAACAAGTATATACAGGGAAAAGAGCACAAGTACTACTCTTGGTTTGGAAACTCAGGGCTGTGATTGTCCAGCTTTGCCCCGCTTGTGCGAACACCGCAGATCCTGAGGATTTAGCAACCTGTCTGAGGACAAAAGCTTTGAAATGTGTTACTGGTGAGAAAAGTGTTCTTGGGAAATATCATTGCTCGTTTGACTTGTTCTGCTGCTTTATGTAAGTGCAGTTAGGTAAGTCTCATGTTCTGAATGATTTGTGGCTATTTCTTGGGAAGAGGGTAGCTTTTCCGTATTTGTTACTTTGGTGATAATTACAGTTAGAAAAGCAAATCCTGTTTTAACAGCACTTGTTAATTTGGATTTGCATGCTTCTTTGGTTTTCTTGAAATATAAAAGTCTTGGAAACTGCAAGAAATTAAACAGGAGTTACCCTTTTCTTCTTATTTTCTGCTTTGACATTGTGCAGTTTGATTTTACTGTAACACAGTAGTAAGACCATGAGTCTAGACCCATAACAAGTAACACAAGTATGTTCGCATTCCTGTTAGGCAGAGAGCACATCTGATCACTGTGCAAGGAAGCCATGGATACTTACAGGTGTTTGTGACTGAGATAGGTTTTAAAAAGGACCTAAACGTAGTGTGATGGCTGTGGGAGAAAATGGCTGAAGAGGTCCAAATAAAGTGGTAAGTAGACTTCACAGCTTAGCTCAGTGTGTCTGAAAACATGGAGGAAACATGCTGCACTTTATTCTTGTGGTCTGTCATGTCAAGTATTTTGCAGAATGTCTGTGGGGATGTTTGCTCATGGGGGCTGGACCAGAGCATCAGAACTGCAGAAGCCCTTGAGAAACGTGGAATCTGTTCTAGTCTGTCTCCATTGCATCTGTTTTGGCTAACAGTCACCTCTATCTGTCTGCCCCCTTCTCACTCTTCTTCTGGCTCTGAAGTGGCATGGCTCTCCGTTTATGCCTGAGAATGGTCTGACGTTACACCTTTTTCTGAGTGGATGCTTTGAAACTTGTTAACACAAATGAATCCTCCAGGGCAGTGTTGTGGTCGCTTTCATCTGGAGGGCACCCTTCTCACAGGTTTTGTAGTGCTGGGATCCTGCCCGGTGCGTTGCCTTTACAAAGAAATTATGGAGGATGTCTTTCATCATCAACATTTGTTTTCTCCGAGATCCTTTCTGCTCCTAACTCTGCTTTTGGTTTCTATGCTTTTGATATTTCATGCCTGGTAGAGACAGGTATTTTGGGCATAAGTTCCAGGGTCCCTCTTTGATTCAGTTTGTCTGAACTGAGAGTAAGCAAGGCTGATGAGCACCTGGAATAGAAAGAAGGCATGATCTGGGAAAGAAAAAGGTGGAAAAACACAGGTAGGGAGTAATCTGTTCTCCTGGCCGTTAAAATCAGTTCTGCTTCCCTCTTTCTTGTGCCTACGAGACTTCACTGCCTTTCCCTTATCATGGAGTCCTTGGTTAGCTGAGCAATGACTTCAGTTCATGCCCTTCTCCATGCAGTCCTAGTAGCAAGTTAACCGCTTTGTTGTGCTAGGATGATTAGAGAAATGTTCATGGTGACATGGAAAAAGGTGACAGTACTTGCTAAGCTCTTGCCTCTAGAAACCGCTGGCTTTTTTTTTTCTTTCCCCAAGCATTTGTTTTAATGGCTTTTGTTATTGCTAGAACATACTTTCCCAGGGCGTAGGTCACTTAGTCGATACCAGAGGCCTAGAAATCTTCCACAATATGCTCTTTCTTTGAAACCACACCCTGCTTTATGAGCAGCCTTCTTCCGCTTCAGGGCTCCCTTTTAAATACTTACAGTCCCTCCATCCCATTCCTCAAGAGCTGGAGCCTGAGCTTGGTAGCTTGCCCAGGTCCCCAGTAGCTGTGTGGTGGGACAGCATCTCCTGTGCAGATGTCCGCCATACCAGGACAAAAAACATTTAAGGGTCTTCTGCGCCAGCTGTGGCAGTAGCGTGACAGCAAACAACATCTGTGGAATGAAACTCGGTGTAGGGCGTGGGACTTTGAGTTCAGAAGGTGGTGGGTTAGTGTCCTCTGAGATGCAGTAACGAATGAGGCGGAAGGGGAAGGGGAGCCTGAATGCCAGGCTTGAGTCTGCTTGTTCAAACTCCCCAATTCGCTTTGGCAACAGTCAAGGCCATCTTCAGTGATGCAGTGCTGAGGGGATTTGGATGGTAATTGGTTCCTTTTCATGGACGTGAAGCTCATCACCACCAAACGAAATTTCTTTCCATGGCAGACGCGCAATTGTATAAAATTCCTCTGCCCTCTGCCATTCATGCTTCTTTTTGTGGCCCCTTAGTTGTGCTAAATGCCAAACTGACCGTCCGTCTCTGTGGTTGGACTTAAATGCAGGGGCCAGAAACCTTTAGTGGAGCTGTAGAAAGGTTGGTCTTGCTTCTACATTAAAAAACCAAGCAAACAAAAAAATCAATTACTTACCATGCTTTCAAGGCAAAGTTAGTGACCAAAGCTGTTCTTTTAGCATTGCCGATTAGAAGTTTTAGAATAAATCAGGTGTTCTGTGCCGCAGTTTGATGGAATCCCTGCTGTAGCAACGTCGAGAGATACACAGTTGCCCAATTTTTTCTTTTTGGTGAGCAGTTTGCCACTGCTGTTGCTTGCGAGCTGAAAAAGCTTGTGAAAGCTCCAGACAACAGGCCTGTAGGGAGCATCTGTTACCACTATCGGCAAATTTGTTTTTCTTTCAAAGGTCAGGAGTTGAGACAGGGACCCTGCGAGGGTCCTGCTTGCCTGCAGGCAGCTCTAGGCAGGCAGCCGATCTTGTCGCTGCTCGTCCTCACCACAGCCTGCCAGGCATGTTCTGAACATGACGGGTGGAGCTGCCGCATGGATAGCGAGCGTGTTGGGGCCTCTTGCTGTCCCTTCATCTCCTTCGGTAGCTGTCAGGAGATGTCTGTGGCTTGCAAGGAGCCAGCAAGTAACAGGTCAAGGAGGAGCCAGGGATGTGTTCGGAGGGTGCCCTGCTTTCCACGGGCACATGGACTGCTCTCTGCAGATGGGAAATCGTCTAAGGATTAAGAGATTTGGTTTGATTAGCTGAAATCTCCTGTTGGCAGCACATTTCCAGTCCCTGGAGCAATGGAGATCAGACAGGTTGCCAAGGCAACGCACAGCCTTCAGTGAGAGGTTTACTGCTGCATCGTCCTTGGTCAATTGATGGAGTAGGGTTTATTTAGGTCTTTGGAAAAAAAAGCTGCTGTCTGGCCTTTTGCTGTGGTGAGTCATTCTGCCTTGGGTCAGAGCGGTGGAACTAAGAACAAGGTTTTGTGGATGAGAAAAATAAGTACATGAGGGCATAAAGATCCCAATTAGATTGCACTTTGAAGAGGTGAGAGCAGTTCAGTTCTGAGTGGAGACAACCTATTCTTTGTTATCCCCCCAGATAAGAGAGAAACAGCAACTGAGATTCTCCCATTCCTCCCCCTTCCTCTCTCTCCCAAATGTAAAAACTTGTTTTTGTTTGGTAGAGGACTCTGCTCACTGTTGAATTCTTGACCTGTACCAGGGATCCTTCCAGTTTGATCTTCTGTCACTGCTTCGCTTGTTGCTCTCTGCTCCCTCCTCTGTTGCAGAAGCCTTGATAAATTCAGCTTATATAAGTTTTCATTTCATTACATTATTCCTCCTTTTGCACCTGCTGGGAGGTGAAAAGCTCATCATGTCACCACTGCAAATGCTGCTGTGGCGGTGGTGGTGTGCTGGAAGTCATCAGGTCTTTTGTTGCCTGTTCAATGATCTGGACTCACAGTCAGGGAGTGTGTTGAGGGACAAAAGGAAGTGGCCTCAAATTGCACCAGGGGAAGTTTAGATTAGATATTAAGAAAAATGTCTTTACTGAAAGAGTGGTGAGATATTGGAACAGGCTGCCGAGGGAAGTGGTGGAGTTACCATCCCTGGAAGTGTACAAAAATGTGTAGATGTGGCACTTCAGGACATGGTTTAGTGGTCACAGTAGTGTTGGGTAGACTAGACGATCCTGGAGGTCTTTTCCAGCCTTAATGATTCTATGATTCTACATGGATGTCTTTTGCTGTGACTGTTCCTGGTTTTACTGAGATTACAGGATTACGCCAGTGGTGTACAGAACTTCCTGAAATTTTGGAAAGGACCTGATGCAATGTTCTCATATGCATGGTCAAGGAGGGAAATGCCATTATGCTGAGTGCAAGGCCTTGATTTGCTACGTTAGTAAAGGCTCCTTTAAAGTGATTCTGGCAGAGATAGGAAAGATGCCAGTAAGACCACACCTTGTGAGTTGAAGGTGGTATATGGGCAACACCATCAGAGTTCACTTTTGCATTTCTCTTACTGTTGAGATAAATGTGAATTGTGCTCAGCAGTGGATAACTTGTTAGTTCAAGAAGAAATCATCATATGAGCAAGAATTACAAATCAGCCACCGCATGGTTTAACATGGGGAGCCAGTCTGGCATTTTGTGAACATGCAGGTGCTTCTGTTCTTTTGTGAGTACGTACCTCAGCTAGTGTTATGTAGCATGAGGAGAAGAGATCAAAAAATAAACCTAGACACTCCTTGCTGAGAGACAAATTCTAACCTTCTCAGTCATAAAACCAAGGCATGACCTTTGTAGACAGCAATTTGTATGTGAGGGGGAAAAATTAAAAATGGTGGAGGAGCCTTTAAAAGTCTATATTGGCATCCTTACTTATTTACCCTTTTTTAGAGGATGGCAGTTGATAGATGTGTCACTGTGATGATACACAGTTATCTTCTTTCCTTGTCTCAAAATGCTGCATTAGTGATACCATGGCAACAAAGAAGTTGTCTTTAAGGAAAGGGAAAAAAAAAGCATGACTCCAGTGTTCAAGAAAGGTGGCAGACTGACAGCCCTAGTCTTCCCTTTTTACCAGTAAGGCAGTGATGGTGTCAGCTATGACAAAATGTATCCGATTATGAACTTCGTGTTGTACTGTGACTGAAAACAAGCCTGGGACATGATCAAAGACAAACCTACTTCAGTGAAAGCAGGCTGAGAATCTTCTGAGAAAATGTGCTGATGTCAGACAATTAAATTTTAACTTTTAAATTATAAAAATTAAATAATTAAAATCTAAACTATAACATTTTCTAAGGAGATAATCTTGAAAAAACTTTCCTAGACCTGAGTTGTGTCCTTATTCAAGATGGACTTCCTCGCTGAGCAGAGTGTGGTGATGGTGGGGGAAACCAGCTGTCCCTTTGCTACTGCGGTAGATTTTCTGGAGGTCAGACAGCCAAAGGACACGTGGAAGGGGCAAGCTCAAGTCTCTGTCCTGCTTGATTCAGATTTGCATTTGAGTACAGGTCTTACCTCTAACACGAGAGGTCTAAGCAGCAGGAGATTGGCTTTTAGGGACTAATTTGATTTAATCTAGATTGTATAGTTATCACTGCAGGCTTTTTCTTGCTTTCTTTCGTCTTAGGTGAAAGCTTTGACCACTAAGTTAACCATCACACAAAGCAGTGAGGGCAGGTTTTTTACAATGGAAAATAATTCCATCATGCAAAACTGAGAATTTGAGCAGAGCTTGGAGATTAGGGTAAATGCTGAGACAGGGAAGAAATGACAGAGCAAAGAATTGAGTGTAAGGGTGGACTAGGGAAGTAGTTTTCTGCCTGGTTCTGCCTTCCTTTGAACTGGGTGTTGCCATGGGGATGTTAGGCATCTGCCCTGTATTGTGTCCTTAAGAACAATCAGACTTTGGGGGAAGAAATGTCATTCCTATGGCTTTCAGGTGACCTGAGATTACTGAGGAGATGCCTAGAAGCCTGTGGCTGTCGCCAAGGTGTCACCTCTAGGAAGGTTCTATTTGGGAGTCTCAGCCTTGGGTTGCAAAGTGAGCTATTTCTAGACACTGAAGTGCCTTTGTAGGCAGATGGGACTTTTTTGGATTGTTCTTTCAGGACTACCACCATTCTGGATTGTGTCTGTGCCGTGACTCCCCTGCTGTGGAGCAGTGGTTTTAGCATTTCCCTGCTTCGCAGCATTGCTGGGAGAATAAACGCCTTGAAGCCTGCAAGGTATTTGGATAGTCTGGTTATGTGGGTTGTAGAAGAAAGGGACATGCAGTTGTTGTACTGTCTCCAAGACCTTTGTAATTGCATGTCTATGTCATAGGCCACAAGGGCAGCTTAAATCTTTAAAGGTGACTTACAAATACATCATTACCCACTACGAATGGGCCAATTCTTCTACTCTTTGATTAGTCAAATTTTGCAGTCGAAGTTAACAGAAGTGTAGTCAGGTCAGAAGTGCCTTTCAGCCCTTCATATTCCTTACGTAAAAGGACTGGAGGACATCTTCATTCTCGCTATCTGCAAATCAGCAGATAAAAAAAAAAAAGTGTGTGAAACTGAGGCTCAATGCAGAGCAAGTCCTTCTGTCTTGGGTGGGAATTTCACCCTTCTGCTACAGTGCTGAATGTGGTCTGCTTGCATTTCTGATAATGTATTTGTGGATCACCTTGAGGAGAAGAGGAGGAGTTATACAACTGTTCCCTCGCAGTGCTGTTAGGAAGGGTCGGGCTTTGTCTCCTTTGAAACAGATATCAGGAGAGAGCTGCAATCCTGTGAAAACACACATTTATTTCTGAAGTGTTTGTGTATTGTGTGTGTGGTGCACATGAATAGAATTGCCACCTGTCCGAGCCTGATAACGCTGCTCTGGGGAGCAGTGGTCGTATGCTCCTTATTCTAGCAGTTTGCTGTATGAAGAAGCAGCGCCTACAGCTTCCCTTGGCCTGAATTTGTGAAAGACTGTGTGCGGCGAGTTGCTTTATCCTTTGTGGCACTTTCTGAGCTTGCATAGATATAGAGTCATAGAATCACAGAATGTTAGGGGTTGGAAGGGACCTTGAAAGATCATTTAGTACAGCCCCTCTTACAGATTCGTGAGAGGTTTTGCTATAGTGGAAACAGAATTAGCTGAGGCTCATGAAAGCCCTTTACCTTCTTTCTGTCTTGCTCTCTCAGAAAGATACCGTTAGTTGTCCTATTCCTTTAGGAATCTACATATGGCACTATTTTCTTTTGTAACCCTGGCTTCGGCATGTGAGTGGGAAGGGTGACAAGATCCTGATATCCATGTGCTTCGGGCACTCAGTAGAGGAAGTGACTGAGAAACCTTCTTGGTGTTTCCATTCCACCCAGCAGGGAACTTGTCCTTGTCTTGGGGCTGCTGTCATTACTTCACCCCACATCACTTTCCTTCATTAGTTGCTGAGCCTTGCTAGGCACGAGGCTTGTTGCAGGCCCCTGTGCTTTGCTCCTCTGTGACACTGCTGAGAGGAATGAGGATGTGCAGGTGTGCAAGTAGGTGGAAACTTTCTAATACATCATAATAGTAATAATAATAACGTGCAGTTCTACTGCCTTGCAGCTTTTGCTAGAACTTCTGCCCACGCACCAGCCTACTTGGTTCACAATGCAGTGTGCATGCTAGACAATTAGTGGTTGATAATGAAAAATGTCATGGGAACCAGCAGGAAAATCATAGCTTACTCCAAATATATAATGAAGTGTAATTAGCACAGACAGTAAAACAGACAATTTATGGTTTTTTTTTGGTAATTAAAAAGTACCAGTAAACATTCCTTTTGTAGGAAGCTTGGTGTCAAATGGAATTAAAGAGCTATTGTCTGGAATAGGATTTTATGGTAAATTTTACCCTTGCAAAGCTGAACGGTTTAAGGTTTTGTTAATTGCAGACTATCCAAGTGAATTTACTATGTCACTTCTTCCATTCATTCTCCTGATCCTGGCCTGTCTGGAGGGGCCAAATCTGCTAGCACAATTGCTGTGAAACCTGCTGCAAGCCAACACCCAGCCAGATTCAATGAATATAATGGTGTGGCCAATACCTCCCTCCTGCTCCTCCAGACACTCTCCCCTGAAGTCATCCTGAAGTGTGGAGCTAGCATTGAGGGAGAGGTTGGAGCAGGAACAGTGTTGTAATGTCTTGTGCTCCCTGTGTCCTCTGTCAGATGTCTTCTGCTGATCTCACTTCCATCTCTGATCTCCTCTTCCCTAGCTTAGGGCCCTGCACACTACACCTCATTTGTTCTTGAGCAATGTGTGCAACGGATTGTGTGCAGTTATGCATTCCCTCAGCTCACCAGGAGCACAAACACTGTTTCTTGGCTTGTGCTCTCACCTGGGGCGATAGAATGTGTTGGACCCGCTGTGGCATTGCTCAAAAGTGTCTGTGGCATTAATTTCTCAGCTTAAAAATGGGGGAATGAGAGAGAGTCCTGGCTGAACGGAGTGCTCATGTCCCCAGGCGTGTGGTGCCCAGGGTTGAACGCCTCACTATGTCTCCTCCTCTTGCCCTCAAGTCTGATCTGTCATCTGTTGCTCTAAGGTTGGACATTTCACTTGTGTGAGAAACTCTGAGACACACTCCAGCAAAGCTGCGATACAAGTGACGTGTGCGCATTTCTGCTGCTCTTCTTCCTCAATACCCTCCCTGGCCCAGACGTCCCACCACAACCCAGCACACAACCCCAAACCAGTTTTACACTGATTTCCAAGGTGTAGTCTTAGCCTACAGTTTCAAGTCTGCAGAGATAGCCTACTGAGGGTTGCTGGCCCATGTGGTCAGGACCTCATGCAGGTGCAGCCTATTTTCCTCTTGGCGATGGAGGAGCAGAGAGCCAGCGTGAGTCTCATCGCAGAGGGATATGAGCTTCCAGCTGGAGCCAAGTGCATAGACTGTAATGTTTCTACCCACATTCATGAGACAGTGCTCAGGTGCAGAATCACAGCCCTCCCTCAGAGACGCTGTGACACAAACGTCTAGTATCTGGCACAGATAACGTGGGGGAGAGAAGAGGAAACTTCTGCTTAAAGCCATGGAACAGGATCCACGAACTCCTTTGCCTCGTGCTGCACAAGTCCCAGCCCCCTCTTTGCAAGGAGCAGGGGAAGCCTGAAGAGTTGTCCCAACTCCTGTGTCACGGCACTACTACTTTCTTGTTCCTCTGTGGCTGACCAGGAAACAAGAATAGACAGGTAGTAACGCTATTGTCCCAGTTTGAGATCCTTTAGAGGAAGTGGATAGCAGCTAGTAATTTGTCTCCAAACTTTCTTTCGGGATGCCTGGTCCAGCCAAGGGTCTGGTTTTTCCTCTGGGATTTTGCAAGGTGCTGTGCAGGTCTGTTGGAGAAAAGAGCACTTTGAGGATTTCTGCAGCTGGGAGTCTTGTAGCTTAATAGGAGCACATGCTGGACAGTTTGTGTTTAAAAATATTGGTGACTTCCTTGTGCTCTGTCTGAGGAGGGGAAACCCTGGCATCTCCTGAGATCTTATAAAAGGGCTTACTAAATAGTAACAGTAATGTCCTTGCCCACCCCTCTGCAATGAAATCACTCACATGGTGCCTTCAAAACATGATTGTCAGTTTGCCATGTGCCTGCTTCAACTTCATACACGCATGCATGTGAGCTTGTGCGCACACACTCGTGTGCTCAGATGTGGTGATCTCAAGCGTAAAGTAGAGCAGAATCCTTCTTCCTGCCTATGTAATGCTCAAGAAAAGAAGTCGTCACTGGTGGGATCCAGCCAGGCTGTCATGTGTATTCTGGAGTTATGGCTACTTTAATTTATGTGTGGCTCCTTTGATTTATACTTGGCTGCAGCAGCCCAAAGGTGACTTCAGCAGCTGAAAATAGTCAGAGTAGATGTATTACTCAGCCACTTCCACATCCCCAGGCCTGCTCCGTGGCTTGAGGGAAGATAGGGTTGATATGTGCCTGACAAATTATCCAGGGAAGTTGTGGCACCAAATTTCAGTGGTGATGGGGAGAAACACTATCTTCGTGGACACTGCTTAGTGCTGGTGTGGCACAAGGGGGACACAGAAGTAATCGCCAGGGAAGCGACTGTGTCCGTACAGAAAACAGCAATGGAAATGTAGACTTGATCTTGTTGTCATTTAGGCTGCTGTAATTCAGTGCATATTTCTGTTCCTTCTTTAGGCTGGAGTGAGCGAGGTCAGAGACACCTCCAGAGTTTATGTAACCCATATTCCTCTGGGTTCAGTCCCAAACACTTGTCTGTTTTGCGCGTGGGCTGCTGTTACACATTGGTGATTTTCGTTTCCAACTGAGGCACATGGACTTATATTAATTCAGGTGTTTCTAATCCCCTAGATCATAGTCCTACTGTGCACTATCAAGGCTGTAACTGCAGACAGTGTAGCTCTTCTAGCCTAAGTCTTTTGCTGAGTCAAGTGCTGTAAACTCCCAGTGGGATGTTTCACAGGCAGGGCTGACTCTGTTTACATCCTCTCCTCTTGCTCATCTCATCAGTGAGCTGCAGCTTTGAATTCATAGGCATCCCCGGTGTGCCACCAATGCTGCTGATGTTTCGTTTTTATGGGGTCTTTGACTTGAATTAAATAACTGAACTTCACCCCTTCCTGGGGAAGTAATTACTGGAATAATAAGCCTCTTTTTTTTTTTTTTTTTGATGGCACTTAGTTTTTGACGTGTGTCCCTTGCCATCCACATCAGATGATGTATGTAATGTTTGTCCCTTGTTTTGGCGTTTTGATATGTGTGAGAGAGGTGAAATGGCTTTAAAAGCTTTTCACTGGCGCCTGTGGTTTGTGGCAGACCCAGTGGTACAGGCAGAAAGTGACTGAAATAAGACTTCCTCTACAGTGTGACATTGGGATGTTGATGTACAGGACTAGGTCATCAGCTGGCACTAAACTGCTGTGCTTGTTACATGTGGCCAAACCTGGGGAGATAAGCTGAATTACCTGAGCTGGAGGCTGGGCTTTCACAGCAAAAGAATGGTAATTATGTAGTACAGTAATATAGTTCTTACTAAAGGGTAAAGTAACAGTTGAGTGAGAGTCAGAGGCTGTACATTAACCTGGTTCATAGTGAGTACCATTATGATGTAATCTGATGGTTTTAGAGAAAATACACAAATTACAAAGCAGTTGTTGGGGCCTTTCACAGCCTGAGCTAATCCTTCCCGCAGCCTCCTCTGAGAATTTACTGCGAGCTCTGCAGAAATGATTTATGACAACTGTCCTTTCTTGGCTTGATCCTCGTTGCCCTATAGGTTGAGCATGTCTCTTTGAAAGCTGATGGAATTCTGCATTTATACAAAAGTTTGTCAGAATAAATTAGTCTTTCTGTGCTGGACAGAAATGGTAGACCTTAATTGGGATCACATTTGGTGTTTGCTGTACCCTGTTGTTAATGTCCTCAGTAGACTTGCCCGACGTGGATGTTGTGTCCATTTAACACAAATCCAAGTTCTGCTGAATTTCATCGCTATTTCTCCTTGGGAGAGGATGAGGAAGCAGCAGTGGATACAGATGCGGTTAAACCACATCTTTCTCTGGGCAGATTTTCCAACTTGCACTGGTGTTTTCTTTCTGATTTTCTGTTCCTAGTTATTCCTGAGGCTGTTGGCTTTTTGTCTGCACTCGGAGTCTTTGTTATCCTCCCTGCAGTCCTCTTCCACTTCGTCAACAAGAAGCTCTGCTTTGAAAAGTGGAGGTGCATCCCACGCCTGCAACAACAAGGGAGAAGAAAACACTACAAAGAAAAGTCCAGGGTTCATGAGGGCCTTGGTAAGTATCACAGCATTATACTGCCTGTGATGTCCAGAGTCTTCTTGAGTCTTTGATTGCTGGGAGGACAGAGATAGACCCATGTGCTGAGTCTCAAGTTATTTGTGTGAACAGCAGGGGGTTGGATAGACTATAGTAACCTCCAAAACTTGATTAAATGAATATACATACTCCCATTGTCTTTGTCGTCTGGAGTAATGTCTTGAAAAATGGAGCTCAACACTGGGGGAAAAGCACACTCCCCACTCTGTATGTTGGGGGAGTGTTTTGTTGATCTTGTGAAGAGCAAAACACATTGAAGCAATTCTGAGTAACGACGATGCCTTTCTGCTCACAAAGAACATGCTGATCCTGGTTTTCTTGTGGTAGCTATTACACCCTCTTTCATGCATTTGTTCTTTACGAACTCTTTCATGCAGTTGTTCTTGTCTGGAAACATTATGTCTTGGGTAAACTCATGAGTACCAGAGTCAAAATAGCTGGGAATTCTATGTCACAAATACCCCCATTTTGATGTTTCTCAACCATCAAAAATGCATCCATTCTGGTGATGGTGGTAACTGAGAATTTAGTAATTTCATCATCCATTTCTTTGTAAATTTGCATAAGTGTATAATCATTGAAATAATCAGCCAAGAAGAGGCCTCCGAAGACTCCCAATTAAAAGGTTTACTTCTCAGTGGTTAAGTCTTAAAGCTAATCATAGAAGGGTGCAATCACAAAGGATAGAGCCCCTGGAGTCTTTTTTGTGTTTTGTGTTACATTTTGCATTGTACACTGAGTTGAGCATGGCTGTTGCAAAGGGCATGATGTGGTTGTACCTTAAGAGTCCAGGATTTATGGACAGTGAAAGGCTTGGATGCCACATGTGATAGAAAGTCAGTGGGACTGGCCGTAGTGCAATTAGCAAGAAGCAGAGCCAAGGGCAGAAATCAAAATGTTAAAGTGCAACTTGAAATTATTCTCCTCCACCTTCCCTCTCCATTGCAAGTCCTAACTTTAATGGTTCTAAATAAACACTATGGGCTTTTTTTTTTAATAAGTTTCCTTCGTTGATATTATTTTTAAATCTTTCTTCCCTTCTCTTTGACTTCCATCAAGTGGTGTAAGAATGTGGCTTTTATTTTGTTTTTTTTTTTTTAAGATGACACATCTCCCAGGAGTGTGTGGGTGTTGACATTCTATGGAGCTGTCACAGGCTATCATGTAAACATGTATTTGCAATGCCTTTTAAAATGTGAATTATTAATAAATAGGGTGGCTTGCTTTTTTGTGTTTGTTCCTTCCAAATTTTGAAGGACAAAAGATTGCTTCCCAACTGACACACTGGATGGCAATTTTCATTTCAGAGTAAATCTTATGTGTCTGAGTAATAAACCTTTGAAAACATGGGTTTATAATGGAAACACTAATTCAACTTTAACTACAGCTGTGCCGTACAAGCAAAATACCACACACTTTAATGAGGTGCTAAATCTGATACGGCAGAGGCATGTGTTGTAATCATTAATTACAATGGAAGCTTAAAGTTGGAGCGTGCTTTTTCCGTTCAAACAAAATCAGCTTGGTGAGTTGAAGCTAAGAGCTATTTAAAAATATCATCTCTATATTTAGTTTAAAATTCACCATAGCATTTTGATACTCGTAAGGCCAATATGGAATATGCACGTAGGAAATGCTAATGCTTTTAAAGAACAGCAGCATGAGAGAGTAGATTAAACCCTGGGCTAAGGTAGTATGTCATATGGCAAATGTAGAAAAGTTGGAGCCTGAGCTCGGGCTGGGAAGCCGGGAAAGGCGGTTTCTACCGTTGTGGTTGCCTGGCGAGGGAGCTCTCCCAGGCAGGCTGTTGACAAGCAGTACTGGGTTTCAAATTCAGAATCTGACTTTGCCGGGTAGAACGGAGCAGGATGGGAGTGTTTGTGAAGTGTAACTTACTGGTTAGCACCCACTTTTCCTTTTCTCAACTGTGTTTGCTGCAAGGAGATCCTGGTTCTGAAGACTTTGCTGTTCTTTACCATGTAACCCACCAAGATTGTTCTTCCCATTTCTAAGCTCTCAAACTTGGGAGAATCTTTTTGCTTCCCCACATCAGGAATCAAGAGTGGTTAGAACATATCTGTCTGCTATGACTATCAGCTCTGTAACTACCTAAATAGGAGAGAAGGCATTTTGCATTTGGATCCCTCTGGTATGGCAGTAATATCGGCAATAGGATAAACACCAGTTTGCAGCAGCATAGGTAAATGAAGACTGCAGGCCAAGTGTATGGGATCAGTGCATAAGATATTTCTCTTGTCCTTGGATATAGTTGAATTTTCAGTTATTTACTGATAAAAAAGAGAGTTGGCATAGAAACATAAGCAAATCTGTCTACTTTTCAGGTGCACAGGCTGAAATTCAGGAGAAGTAATGTAAAGTGTCGAAGTCTTTTTCTTGTTGATTTTGCTTCTCTGTATAGAGCCTGACCTCAGAATGAGGCAAGTGACAGAACGAAATAGGTGTTTCCATCGTTGTGGCTCTAGGATACATCTGGCTGGTTTGTTCCTAATTTAATTTTAATTGCACAGTTTATGCCCTTATGTAAGGAACAAGATAAGGGAGAGGTCTTTGTGAAAATGAAGAATTAATTGAAAACCTTTCAGGAGACTCCAGGACAAAGCCTCTTAATTACTGGGACGCAATTGGTAACATTTTTGATACTTGAGGCTTTTGTGGAACCTAGTCTCAACTGCTTTGTTGACCTTAGTTGATGAGCACATCTCTTGAGCAAGGACGTGCTGCCCTGAGTGCCTCTCCCTCAACTGCAGGAGTCCATTCACAGGCAGCCTACATTTAGGATGGACTTAGCAGTGCGAAGGAGAGCTCAGAACAGGCTGTAAAGCTTGACAGAGAAGCATGTAAACACATAACTGGTAGGAGAGTGGCACAGAGTTAACTTCACGCATATTGAACTTGCTTGGATATGCCCAAGCATGTGCAGGAAGAAGTAGTAGCAGCATGAGGCAGTCCTGAGGTGATTGAAGGGATGCAGAGCCTTGAGGCAGGTTATGTGCAGAATTCTTAGTGAGGGAAAGATTGAACAACACATCTTTGGCATTAATGGAGTCAGCTCGAGTCATTCCTCACAACTTTGGTGGTCTTTCAGGTGATGAGGGAGTGTGTGTGGAATTGAAATTTCCCCTTTGAGCATGCCCCCAGGCAAGGAAGGAGGACTTTGCCTTAAACAGAAGCCTGACAGGTGTCAGTGGGGTTTTGTGTGAGACCTTTTGATGCTGTGATGGTTCAGTGAAGCTTCTTGTAGTGTGAATTTCAGGACCAAGAGGTGGTAGTGGTGTTCTTACATACAGCGTTTATAGTGTTGCTGAACCCTTTGCTGTAAAAGTTCTTGGATGTAATGAACTTGACAGAAACATGTGACAGTGCTGGGCAAAACCCTGTGTAGAGCTGTATCTAACTATGTGCTTCAGTGCTCTGACTCAAAAGAGAAGAGGGCCCTCTTTGTTCTATACCGTATATTTTTATAATGATGTGACCTGAGACCAGGAAAGAAGTTGTAGTTTCTTGACTGTCCTTTATACAAAAATATTCCAGTGATGCCTTGCCTTGAACAATTGTTGTGATGCTAAGGATGCACTCCTGATACTGTGAAGTTGGCTCAAACATCATGAGGTTTGAAGAAACACTCCTTTTCCATTTTCCCCTTCTGTCTTATCAGCCTTGAGAGTGCTTTCAGTTCATGTTCTCCAGCTGTTCTGCACAGCCACTGCTCTAGCCTCTGGGGCTAGCAACACACTTAAAATAAATAAGCGGAGATGCAACTCTTATATAAACCACTCATCTCCTGTAGCTGAGGCTTTAAGGAAAGCATCAACACCTATAACACTCAACAACGGCAGAAATGTTAGCAGTGCTGCCTGGATGTCGACCTTGTTTTGTCAGTGCAGCCCTGGGCCCAGCCAGGCACTGGGGACCTGCCACGTGCCGCGTGTGGGACCGTCAGATGCCAGCAGAGGCTTAGCTTTGTGTTCAGAAACAAGTAATGTGGGTGACTGTGACAGCACCAGTCTGGTGTACGTGGTAGACTGGTTTCCCCCAGCAGTGTGGTAAGTCATGGAAAACCCACGAAGGTCCTTATCCGAAGAAATACACTTGTGGGTGGTCTTTGTAACTCAATGCTGAGTGCTGGTAGCTCCATTGTCCTCAACAAGGTGAAAATAGAAAATGAATCCAGGGTTATTCATACCATCCAGGTGAGGTGCGTAGCTCAGCCATGGCGTTAGGTTCGTTGACCTAGCTGGAAGGAGAAGAGCTCTTGCAAAGAAAGTTGCTCAGTGCCCAAATGAAGCTGTTCTTCTGAATTGCTTTTTCTCTCGTTTGCTTCTCTGAAGGCACATAGGAAGAGTGGCTGGGCATGGGACAATGTGACTGATGCCTACAGGAGACATTAGAGAGCCTGGTTTGTAAAAAGGCTGAATTAAATGAAGGATACCAGTAGCTAAGGGAGCAGTTCCTAAGCTGGTAGGGACAACTGCCTGCTCTGATCTATGGCTCTGAATTATTTTTAAATCACTTGGAACTAGGTCTGTTTTTCCCTGTGACCCCTCAGCCTCCCAGCATGTCCGGCTTGGCAGAACTGAAAGGAGATGGGAGCTACAGACTTAGACACGTGTGCACACAAAGATGGGTAACCAGGAATGGAGAATCATCCTGCGTTGGTCACTCAGGGCTGTGGTTCCCAACCAGCACTGTCTGCTGCTCCATGGAAGTCCCTACGGAGCGATTTCCACAGGCTCTTCAATGATGGAGTGTGGGGGGGGGAAGAAGGAGTAACAGTAACTGGGTAACTCCTCAAAATGTTTCTAAAATGTCTTCCTTGTGTTAAGCAGCTAGACATGCCCTCCCACTGCTAATTTCCATGCAAGTAATTGCTCTGGCTGACCCTGCTCTCTTCAGTTGCTGCAGACTGGGTAGTGTGATTGCAGGCGGGGTGGAGACTCGGTCTGTTGGGTCTGCTGTGTGCAGCAGCTCGACAGCACAGGTGGGTGGGTTTGAGGGGTGTTGTAAATTGGTTTCTCCAGCCTTTTGAATTTGTGATTTCCTTTTGGCTCTTCTGTTTTCATGCAAGTCAACGAACGACAGCAGCTCAGTTACAGAATGTGCTCTGATTTCTGACTGCAGGTTTCTTCTTTCATTTCCCTAATCCAGTAATTACAGATGTTTCTCACTCCTTTACCTTGAAAGAGCACAGTTGCCACTACTAACACCACTTTTCTAATACTGCAGTGATCTGTGACTTTCTTTGTGCTCTTTTTGTAACCATCAATTTGAGAAGTATAAATAAAGCTATTCATTGTTGCTTTCTCTGCTGCCACTTGGCCTAGAACTGTTAGTATTTTGTGCTTGTGGTGACAAGCGGCTCTGTAAACACAAAGGACCTTATTTTGATTTGGAGGATGTGACTGGTCTAAGTGGAGTGGCTCTGGATTTAACACCTGTGCTGAGGCAGAACCTAGCTCTCTAGTATATCCAGGCCAAATATTACGGTCAAGGAAGGCGTTTCCATTTTCTCCCTCATAAAAATTCCCTTAAGTATTAATATTGAGGGGATATAATGTTAATACTACATTTCTATTAATATTTTGGTGGCAATAGATCTGTGCAGTCACAGACCCCTGTTTTGTAAGCGTGCTGGACTGAAGTGAAACACACTTCTGAGTTCAGTAGATCTTAGAGTCTGAGCAAAAACAAAGTTGTGAAGCAGTCAGCATAGGAAATCATCATCAGCTCAGCAGCCCTGTTGCTGGAGAAGCTTGTGAGCATAATATTTGCATGATGGTCTTCCAGAAACATTTTTTGCTTAAGTTTATCACTGTATGCTCTATACGGTGAAGAGACCTGGGTTTTTTGAAAAATGCATTGCAGTTTTGAATGATTGGTGTCACGTTTGCATAATTACTTTTTTCTGCTATCCCTTTGCTCGCTCCCCACCCCACAGAAACAGTGAGGATCAGTAATTGTTGCCATTATTTTTGACAAAAGGAAAGGGTGTAACAAAAGAATGGGAAGAAAGGAGGAGGCACCGTGGGGCTAAAGATTCTGATCAAAACCGCTTCTGTCATTTGAGTATCAATTTTTACAACTAATTTGGCACAGCATCACTAGTAGTGAGCTGCCTGTGAGGACGTGAGATGATTCTGGAGTGAGGAATAAGTCTGCAGGCTTCCTCTGCGTAGGCTAAACCCCGTGCTGCAGGGTACATTGCTCTCTGTCTGATCTCATCTTTGTTCTCACTTCACCCTTTTGAGACTTGTAGGACCAATGTGTAGCAGCAGTTGGTTTATTGCCATGTTGATTTGTAACCCATGGATGTTTCCAGTGAGATGTGTGTAACTTATTGGCGTAAACCGTTAGATCTTCCTCGGATGCCCTGGAGTTTCTGAATCACCAGCTGAAAACTATTATTACAGAGCACATAATCACTTGGAAAGTTCCCATGTCTTTTTTTTTCTTTTTTTTTTTTTTTTTTTAAATCAAATTCAGCTACATACATAGCATTATTTTATAACATGTAGGCCAAAAAGGTACCAAGGTTTTCTGTGTTTTACCTTAGGGAAACTTGGTCAGCAGTGACACTCGCAGTTGATGTGAACCTTGGGCACTGTCTGTGAACTCATAATGCTTCTGTGAGAGGCTCCAATCAACTGAACAGCTTCAAGTGCACAGGCTGGTTTTGGGAAGTACAATTTCATTGTAGCAGTGTTTGGTTACCCTTCCCTCTGAGGATGGAAGGACTTTGCTAGCATCTTGTTAAACGCGATTCTGGCAACTACAGGACAAGTAAAGAGTCCAGATTGTTCCCAGAACTAGGATAGAGGATTTCCTGGCCCAGTGCTGCTGCTGCTGCCTGCCTTCAGCAGTGTACTATTCTAATTTTCCCTCTGCTGTTTTATGTGTGTGCTAATTGGGCTCCAGTTCAAAAGGAGGATCAGGCCCATAATAGTTTTCGATAGCTTAAAAAGAGTTATTGAATCATCTTACGCCCTCTAAAGCCTTCTTGCTTCCTCTTTTCATGAACAGCAAAATGTCCTCGCCTTTTGCACAGACCCTTGATGTTCTGGACATCAGCTTAGATTCACACCTTGGTTTGGGTCCTTCCTCCTAAGCTTGGAGCAGGACTTCGTGGTGGGTCTGTAACATTGCTTTTTCTAGGTGCCCTCACAGATAAAGCGCCTGTCCATGAATATGATCTGTGGCATGCCAAGTCCGTTTGAGGGTCTGATGCTCTCCATATGAGATCAGGAAATAAAGGTAAATCATGATCAGTGTCTCAATTAAAATTTCTGAGAAGTGAGGAAGGTAGAAATTGTTCTTCCGGGTCCATGTAGTGTGCTTGTCTAAACTGGTGACCCAGCACAGTGCTCGGAGTTTCAGTCGTGGACGGATGGATTCAGCATCTTGCCCAAACTGCTAAAAAATCTTCTTGGTACAGTTTTCTTGGCAGAGGCAAAACAAGGACATCTTTCTCAGTCTGTGATGTGACAAAGATGTCTTTGGATCTTTGGAAGCTGGGAACTGATTTCCTCTTCCTCTTCTTGTGTCTCTAGGTGGGACAGTACATTCCCAGGCAGGAAGGTGAGCCAGTCTTCTTCATCAAGTGCTCCAGAAATAAGCACTTACTTGAAAATTGTTCAGGTATTATATGCTGGGACACTCTTTACAACCTGTGGTATACAAGCCTCCTTACAAGGGAGGAGTCTGGTAGAAAACTTTTGCGAGGGCCACACAAAAAATGGCTGAAAAAAGGGAATTTTGTGCCTACGCTCTACAACAGTTTCAATATGGGAAATTGTTGTAAGAAATGCCTATCTGATGGCATTTTTTTTAGGAGCCTGCATATCAAGAAGATTGAAAGACACTTTACTAATATTACAAACCTCTACATTGTGGTAGTGTTTGAAATTCTGCTAATAGTCTTCTTTTTTTAGCCACAGTAATTGTACCTCTCAATGGGAACGCTACTCAGGAATAATGATGCTATCAAGACAAGGGAATATAGATTGTAGTAAAGGTTATGATGGTTTCTGTGAGAGGCTTAACATTGATCCTTTTAGCTATCTGATTCTCCAAGAGGAAATAAAACCAAAAAAAACCCAACAAGTTTGAGTTAAGCAGGCGATTCAGTGTGAAAATTCTTGTGGTTAGTTTTAGAAGATTGAACTTGAAGTGAACTTGCTAAACTTTTTCTTTTTCTGGCTCTTTTTTTGATGAATGCTTTCAAAAAAGAAATGTATTTTTCTTTCCCACACATTTTAAATGCTCTTCTCAGTTCTTTTATTATTTTTTTTTTCTAATGCAAGTCAAAATTGTTAGAGAACTCTAAAGTAAAAATCCGTTATGTTGAAAAGGCCATGTTGTGAAATATATCATAAACACCTCATTAGAGCA
Source organism: Apaloderma vittatum (assembly GCF_000703405.1). NCBI lineage: Eukaryota > Metazoa > Chordata > Aves > Trogoniformes > Trogonidae > Apaloderma > Apaloderma vittatum. Next base: position 62,183 of record NW_009719780.1, read on the forward strand.
GCGCCTGCTAATTAAGGGAGAGAGCTCCTGGGGAACAGCAAGCCTGTAACAGAGCTCAGCCCCTTTTGATCCTCCCTTGAGTTTGTAATAACATTGCCTGCCTAAACTTGTCTCCAGCTTGTTACACATTTTACCCATCTGCTGCAAGACCAAAAATAAGCAATTTATAATTCAGTTGAACTCCAGTTGTTCAGCGTGTCACTGATTGTGGTAAGAGGGAGAGGATGGGAGGAAAAGTCAAGCAAAGGCTGAAGAGAGTCAGGTGCTTTTGCCTGTACGGATCAGGCAGGCACTGGATTACAAGTTGTGCAGATGTGGTGCAGGTGTTACTGCAAAGCAGCTCAGATTTTTTTAGATTAAATGTATTTCACTGTCAATCCAATGTCCGTAAACTGAGATCAAACCCTTTGTTTGGGGTTCTCCGACTTTAATCCAGACAGATTGCCACATCTTGAGTAGAGCTGCGGATGTGTACGTCTGTGCATCACGTTTCCCCCCAGCCTGCTTGCAGCAAGATGATCGGGGCAACTACTTGGTGTATGAAAGATGCATGCTGAAGTCTTACTTGCCTCTTCAGATGACAGGGTGACCATATCTGAGCCCTGCAGGTGACTGTAGGTCACTGCTGTAATTCTGTGTCTAGAGTAAAATCTCGCCTTGAAAAAACTCCCTCCATCTTTATGGCTGGGATACCAACCTCCCTGACGCAGAGTCTCTCGTGCAGGATCGCGTTGTTTGCCTCAGCCGCGGAGCAGTCGGCCGCAGCATGCAGGGGAAGTGGGATGGCTCTCTTGGACCCAATGGGTGTCAGCTGTGAAATCTAGTGACAAGAGGAGCTCATTACTCCCTATGCAAATATCACAAATCTGTGCTCTGTTGATTTTTAGAACAGATCAGCACTTCGTTTTAGCACCCATATGTTTTATCTGCATTGGTTAGCTGTCACTCCTGGATGCCTGCGTCCCTTCAAGGGCTCATGCTGTCATATATCTTGCTGCTCAGATGGAGGCAGGGCGTCATGAAGTTCTCCTTTCATCAGAAATCAGAGATTCAGTTGCTGTTGCCTGTAAATAAATGACAGGTTAAAAATGTATCTAGTACTTACCCACCAAAATTTATCTCCTTCCATGCCTGGGAAAATCTCACTGTGGCAAGTACTATCTCCTCCCAGTGATTTCTCTGGTGTGGTCACTTACCGGCAGCAAATCTGCATTATACTGAAAATGTGCTGTTTGATGTGTGTAATCACTTTAGGTCTATGAGAGAATAAGTTGCACAAAGCAGAGAGGGCTTTGACAAGGGCAGGGTTGGAAAGTGGAGAGTCGGTGAAAGGCACAGCTCACCTGGGAGGTTACGTCGTGACATTATCTGTTCTTTGCCAAGGATTTAATGCTTGGCAGGAAGCGTTACCTGGGTCCCCCAGCAGCAGAGCCAGAGGCCAGTGTTTGCCAGGTGGATACTGGAACAGTGTGTACCTTGAGCTCAGGGAGTTTGTAACAGCCATCAGCTTTTAAAATGCCTTTAGTAACCTACATTCTTTTACTGCCTTTGCTAGATCCGTAATTCGTAATACATAGTGAAGCCAATAACAAACTTACTCTAAGTGTCTGTGGTGTAAGCCAACACTGCTGAACAAGATTATATGGCATAGGTGTTTTGAAAGGTAAAGACCTCTTAAGTCACTGATCTTCTCTGTAGAAAAGCTGCTCACTAAGCATCTCCTTAGTCTGTGTTCCATTTAAAAATGCAAAACACTAGGACTCCTACTGCGTATCTGTGGAGGCCATGTCACAAGGAGATACATATTGCTGCTGAGCTTATTTTCTTGCTACATCTTTTATAGTTTGATTGCTCCTAGAATTCTAAAGTCAGCTAGATGCTAGTATTAATTTTTGAAGCTTCTTTTTGCTTCCTTTTAGTTGTCTTTTAGCCTGAAATCTGCAGCTATTTAATTCTTTCTTCCTAAACCCATCATCCTATTCGTAGGTTTCTCCTTCTTCTCAGAGTTCCTAAAAGAATATCTGTCTTGTGATAATGTGGGAAGATATATATCAGGCAAAAAGGCACCTTTTCCTTTCCTCAAGTTACATTTTTATTTAGGGTTTAGATGAGTTTTGAGAAAACAGATTATATCGACATGATACCAATGCTTTTGTTAACTTGCTTCTGTTTCCAGTAATTTCATATCTATAATATTCAACCTCCAGTGTATTTTTTTTCCTATTTCTGTGAAGGGCAAATAACTCTGCATTGTATTACTATGTGGGCAGAGAGGGATTCTTCAGAGCCTTTCTGGAGTGCAGAGCATTTGAGATAGTTGTCTGCCATGGGCCAGTTCTGCATGCTTTACTCCTGACACTTTAATCAATCAAAACGTAATTTTCCCTAAATTCTCTGCTCTTCAGTTTTCTTGTCTGGATGTGCTAATGCTAAGGATGTGATAGAAGTCTCAGGGCCAGGAGATTATTTGAGATTTTTGACTGCAGGTTGTTTTGTGCCCTTTTTTTTTTTTTTCCACCAGGTCTGTTGACAGCTGTAACCAGAATGTTTGCTCTTCAGAAAAGGTACTTCTCTTCCGAAGCTCTTTGCTTTTATTTTTGTATAAGGTTTAGCAACTGAATGAAGGCTTTGCAGATCTCTGCAGGAATATGTGTAATTTGTCGATCATTTCTGGATTTCTAACGGTATACTCAATGGGTGGAAGTGCTTTTTCCATTTCTCCTCTCAGTTCTAGACATCTTATGTAGATAGTGTGTCGACAGGTGTTGATGGACAAGCAATTTACAGTAATCTCTTATGGTGCTTATTCTGTAGCTCCCTGAATTATAAATGACATGCTGCCAAAGCTGAACAACTGATCACCAGATACTGGCATGGTGTTAAACATGGCTTCTGAGGCTGCTCAGAATTTCCTTCAGCCACTGTCTTCTTGGATGTCTCAGATATATGAAGCTATCCAACAGGCGGGAGGCTCCGTATCTGCTTCACTGCTGAGTTTGAGTGGAGTGGGTCGTAAGTCACAAGAACAGAGGAACCAAGACTTGGAGAATAATGGAGGAGTTTATGAGGATTATTCTGAGGAATCAGATGATGAACAGGACCTGGACCTCTGGGATGAGGAATACTTCTATCCTAGAGAAGATGGTCACATTGGGAGTCCTGATCTCGCTTCACAAGCCTTCCCTCATGGCTCTGACATGGGTCTGCAGAGGCAAAAACGGGTTAAAAATACCAGCAGCTTACCAGAGCAGTGTGTTGAAAGCACCAGGTCTTTGACAGCCAATGGATCCTACTGGATGAATGAAGATGTCCAGTCCCTTGATCGGCTTCCTCCCATCGCTGAGGAAGAAGGTGAGCCCTCTATGAGTATGGGAGGTTATGAGCACAACCACAGCTTGGGTGACTCCTTAAAAAGTATTAATGGCAAGGCAAGTTTTGCAGGTAAGCAGCTAGCACGCACCCCGACAGTATTATCCAGACTTCTCTCTTCTGGTATTGATTTGATTTAGTTGCTAATCTACTCATTATGTTCTGTGTTGTCTTTGTTTCCTACAGCTAAAATAAAACTCCCCGAAATCCTAAAGGAAAATCTAACCTTTCTTCTCCCGTTTCCAATTCTTCTCTCGTTTGTGAGACTAATCTCACTGAAAGAAGTGGAAATCTCCGGGGTTAAATGCTGTGTATTAGAAGGCAATCAGGTCCTGTTGCTGTAACAAGGAGTATTTTGCTCCTCCATGTTTTGTTTCTGGTAGCAGGGCCCTTCAAAGGGAGTGTTTAGCCTTAAGCCTTTGCTTTGAGAACCATCTGCCTTTGCGTCATTGCTATTAAAGATATATATAATCTCAAACCTTGTTTCTTTGTGCCAGGAATCTCAAGATGTTACTGTGCCATGTGCTGTGAAATGCTGTACTAAAAATCCAGCCGTATCTCATGATTTTATGGATGAAAGGCTCCCAAATCGCTTTTCTCCCCTCCCACCACCCCCACAGGCTTTTCAAATAAGACTGAAGAGGACAGCAGGCAGGAGATTATGGGGAGAGCTGAATTTGATATTTTCAGTTTTAAATAGGCCTAACTGTTTCTGATCATAAAGTGACACGAACAGCTTTTCAAATGATTGTCTTCAGAACTGAATTTCAGCCACGTGTCTTGTACTTGCTAAATATCGCTGTAAATGTGACTGGAAGTTACCTGGGTCTCAGAGAACTGAGGGAGACGTATGTCCCAACCACAGGCAGAAAAGCTGCAGACCTGCTGACACCATCCTTGAGTCTTTCTAGATTAAAACTGCTCTTTACAAACATCCTGGGGAGGGAGATAAGGGCGGAAAGCAGAGGGAAGAGTGGGTCTACGATATGGAGCTGGTCAAGAGCTTGAAACTCACTGAGGGTCTTGAGCATTTGGCTTCAAATATGTAAATTCCTTTTTTTGAAGCAGGCAGTAAATGCTCTTGAAAATGTTTTATAATGACCAAGAGCTTTGCATCACTCTTGGCTTCTAGAGAAGTCACATATTTAGCCTTTTCTGTGTAGACTGCAGAAGATCAGCCTGTTTGTTTTCGTATTTAACAGGAGTATTAGACTGAGAGGGTATAAACCTTGACGGTGTTCCCTAATGAATGTTAAAATTAGCTCTTTATTACTATTCCTCACTCTGTTATGGCCAGGGAGTAAATAATTAAAAAGAGCTTTTGGTCTAGCTGTTCCGTCTTGCAAACTGGGACTGTTTGTTTCGTATTCCAGATGGACGATTGTCATTTCTCAGGTAAAGCACCTCAGAGCTGCATCTGTTGGAGCCCAACCCCTAACCTGTACAGATCCCCTACCTTCTTGCACTCCTGACCGTTGCCTGCAAAATATCCTGCTCACAGAATATTTTGTCCACAGGCACTGAATCAGTACTGCTGGGCTGGTTTTACTGTTGCGTGCTTAGATTATGTGTCCAGTGTGTGCACAGACATGTGTAGTGTCCTTCCAGGGAGTGCTGGGGCCATGAATCCTCCTGGACAAGTGCTGTCCAGAGCAAAACCTTGTCTCCTGCAGATTCTGTACCCCCAAGAGCAATTCATGGCAAATCCTGGGGCTCTTCAGAGTAGGCTGGGGAGCAGCCACATGCCAAATGCATTATTCCAATGTCGGCCTCCAGATCTTTGTCCTGTCCCTGGACTAAACCCTTGCTCACGGTAGACAGAAGAAAAGATGACGAGCTCTCACAGAAAAGGGAGTCACTGTCTGAGCATTTTCTTACCTGCAGTCTTGCCTGCAGGGACATCTGGGAAGGAAGATCTTTCAGAGCGTCTGATGGACCAGATGAATTTTCCTGGTGAGAGACACACAGAGTTGACAGTCAGATGCCAGAGTAACCCATCACTGCAGCTAGAGGAGAGGGTCACTGCACCTCTCTTCCAGCTGAGAGCAGGTACTGATCAAGTTACTGTTGGACTCTGTCATAATATTTATTGGCTTTCCTTCTCAGTGAGCTGTGTGGAGCCATTGTGGGCTGGAAGGCTGCCCATACAGAGCTCCCCAGCACCTATGTTGCTGCCTCCTAGGGTTTTCCGCTTCCACACCAAGCGCTTCAGAAGGCATTGCATAGCTTTTTGCACCAGAGGGAGTGTCACTCCAATTCTCTCAAAAATAGTATTTTATCTTTTTATCTCTTGCACTGCACAAAGGGCCATCCAATGATTTCAAGGCTTTATAGTAATGAAGTTGACTGTTTGAGAGTTGGAGGGCTGGGAGCTGATGGTTTTTTTTTTCTCAGAACTCTATGAGTTGTGTAATAGGAGAGAAAGTGGTAACTGATTTGAAGTTGTCTTCCACGAGGTGTTTGATGTGGAATAACTCGTTTTACTCTTCTAAGTGACCCTTCACTTCCAAAACACACACATGCTCTTTGTATTTCATTTTTCTACTCTTTATTTCCTCTTTTTTCTTTAGATTCGTTCTCTAACATCAACAGTATGAACTCTTCTGATGGTAACCTAGACATGCAGAGAGGCTGTAATACCTTGGCAACTTAGAATTTCAGTCATGGATTAAAATGATCAAGAGAAGATGTTTGAGGTATCCTTATTTCTGTTAGCTTTGTTACCCAACCCTAAGTGACAATGTAAGCAAGCATATGGACTTGCTGACATTCAGCAAAGGCATTCAGTAGCATTAATATTAGCTTTGAACATTTTTTTTCTTCCATTTGACATTTTTCTCCGTTTCTGCAAAATACATGTTTCCTGTTTATCCTTATATTCTTTTCAGAACATTGCATCTTGACTTTATTTCACTTAATGTACCATATTTCTCTCCACAATAGAATATTTTAAAGCTAAATTGGCACAAAACAGTAGCAATGCTGAATGCTTTTTGTTGCCATGGAAATATTTCTGGGCACTTACCGAAGACCTGGTTGCCAATAGTAATGTAACAGAGAAAATAGATATGCTTCATTTAGCAGCCACTGGTGATTAAAGAGCCACAGAAACCCGTTCCAAGGTCATTCCAGTATTATAGTTTATTGGGCTTAGGAAGGCAAAAAAGCCACCAACCTTAGATGCAAAGCATTTTGCTTTAGAAAAGATGCAAAAGAAAATCCAATAGTTGTTCTTCTCTCTTAAACTTAGAACATGCTTTTGAGATGGAATAAAAGCGCAGTTTAAAACTATCATTACCCTTTCTCCTTTTTCATCAAATATGTTTTCAATCACGTTTTTGCCTTCTAGAAAATGTTTCCTTCCTCCCAGAGTAGCTTTTCTGGGGCCCCAAAGCAGCATGCACATTACTGAAAACCGTTTTTAGGCTTAGGGACCTAATAAAGTGTTTAAGCAATGAATTCCTGGGTTCTTAAGTCAAATGTCTATTAGATACTGTGAGGCATGCTAATCAGCCGGGTGCGGGTTTGGCTGCTTCCGAGTCCTGGTCTGTACTCAAATGATGCTATTAATGTTGTGCCAAGGTTTCAAACAATTGCAGGGAGAAGCTTTTCACTTTGGATGCTTTTGATCCACAGCTTGAAAAGGAGGAGGTAGTAAAGCAGGAAATGTTGCAGCCCCAAGTGTTTGGTTTAAGGGGTTGATGATGGGAAGGAAGACCCTTCCACGCATGCAGATCCTTTTGCAAGTCATATAGTTGTAATTTTGCAAATACAGGTGAACTTGCTCTCCGCTTCTTTGAGACTCTCCTTCATTGTCTAACCTCGGTGCTTATGATAGAGAAACTCTTCCAGCACAGAATGAGAAGGGAGCTGCCTTTGCATCCCCTCACAGCTCAGATACTGCTGCTCAGCTGACTGGGGGTGGCTGGCAAGTCTGTGGCTGCTAAATCCATCATTGCACATTCGGTTTAAGAATTAAAAAAAAAAAAAGAATAAAAACCACAGTGAAGCAGTAAGCCACTTCTAAAAGTAGTGCACTGCAAGCAGAGGGGTAGAGCTGGCCAGTCCACCTGCTTCTTGGCCTGAATCTGTGGAGGAGAAAAAAAGTAATGATGGAAAAGGTGAAGAGCAGCAATAATTGTGCCACGAATGCAATGGCTTTAGCCCACTTCTTCCTCAGGGCCCATGTCCTTTGCAAGCAAAAAACCAAAGTTACCATTAAGACAGCAGTTCCTGCAGATGCTGCTCTGAAGAGGCATGGGAACAGACCCACCAGCAGAGCTGAGTCTTTTGAATCGCAGCTGAACTATTTTTGCACAGCGAGTGCCGTGATTGAAGAGTCTCCCGAGCTGTCTGACACTGTTCATAACCGTAGCGTAATACGGAGATGAGCACTGCACTTAAACTGCAAGCCTGAAGATTTCCCCGCCTCGATTAGACAATGCTAGCTAAAGATCGCATTTCAGTTGCATCAATATATTTTTTGATCTTGGAATGCTAGGAAGTTTGACATCCTGATAGGAATCCTGTCTAGATGGCTACATAGTTATCCTCAATACATGTGTAAGGAGAGGCACGCAGTTGGGGCTCTGGGAGTTTTTAAGACTCGAAGGCACTATTGCATTTACTTACCTTGGCCTCCAGCTTAACAGGGGTCATTGATTTTTGCCGGTAATTGCGGTAGTAGAGGAAATTATTCTTCCTCCTGCATATGAGCGCTCCTGACCTCAGTAAGTGACCCTTGATATGGCCAGGAATTCCTAGGCAAGAAATGAGTTTTCGTTAGGTCCTGTAAGCCTATGTAGCAAAATATACCTGTAACAAAAAGATGCTGCTTGTGTGATAAATAAAATTTCTGCTTGAGCCTGAGGGTAAAATAGATAGATGGCCAGTTTCCACAAAAAAATCTTAAGTTTTATTTATTTTATCACCTCTCTGGCTGTGGAGCCAGCCAGTGTTCTAGCCAGAATGTAGCCCTATAAAAATCAGTGCCTGCACTCAAAGCAAGACATTTTAAAGAGGCTGCACTGAATCAATAGCACTGCTAGGACTGAGTGAAGGAAAGCAAAGACAGACAGTGGACAAAAGCACTTCACAGAAAATGCTTCTGGCTGCTCAAGTGGGTGAAGGCACTAACGTGATTGGGATATGTATCTGGTCTCTGGAGAATGTGGTATGAGTCCGCAGCTTTCTGAAATGAAGTGCAGGAATGAGTTTGCATTGAATGCTTTCTCTTTGGGAAATTCAGAACCACTCAGACAGTGTTTTTGCACAGACTTTCGTCCTTGCCAAGGTGGTACCATGTTTGGCTTTATATTTAAAGTACTCCTTTGCAGTTCTGTCTTTTCAAAGCTGCAAATTATAAAGGCTGTTCATCCATGATGCTGAAAGTAAGTGGTGATGAGAGTATGCAGTGGCCCTGAAAGGAGGGTGGACTGCAGGATATCGGCTTTACAGCTGGGGAATGAAGCCAAAGAGTCATTCAAGAGTGAGTCCTGTCAACATTGCTGTTCATCCTCGTTTGGTTATTTTTAGATACAGTATCTTTGTAAGCTCCCAGTGAATCAGTGGTTCGGGTCTTCACCAAGTTTCTTGTCTGATGGGCAGAGCTTCCTTGTGCCTGGCTCCCTAGAGGACATGAGGAGAAGGATGCTCTGTTCAGGAGTGCTTGTCATCTGCTCTTGCCGTCTAGAAGGTTGCATAAGCAGTGTGGAGAAGGATGTATTTGAGGGAAAGAAATGGATTTTGCCATTCAGTGCAGTTACAGAACGAATTGTGTGAGTGTGTGTGTTTGTGCATGTATTTTCTGATCCATTTTTGCTAAGTGGCATCCTCTTCCCACTCCCCATATGGCAGTTGCGACTCTGTCTTCCTCTGGGAAGACTGTTTAGAGCTCGAGAGGCTTCATTTACCAATAAACAGCATCTTGGCAGCATCTGGGAAGCGCTGCCTCTCTCCTAGAAACCCTACCTCCTCACCTCCTATCTCCTACTACAGGCGAGGCAGGTGTGAATGATCTCATTGCATTGTGGTGGAGGTTACATGCCGGCATACTAGCAGCACTCTGTGCAGAGCTGGAGCATAGTATTTCTGCATGCTGATACAAACAGTATTACTCTTTGTCTTTTGGGTTTTACCATTTTTTTTCCCCAGAAAGTTGCAGTTGTTGCTAGCTTGACCCTCTTTGTAGAAGGCCACTTACGCAAACACAGGATGACAGGCAAAAGCTTGTGGAAAGAAATATCCATTAGGACTTCTGGAAACATGTATAATCTATCTCTGTTTCCTCCTAGCCTCTTTGCGTTGCTTAACAGCACAAAAACCCAATAATATAAACTTATATGAGATGGGATTTCTCTTTCAAAACTGAGCTGATGTTGGTCCTCACCTCTTGCCAGACAGGCGTGTGGATATGACATCCTTGTGCCCAGTTCTTTTTTGGCTGTTGTCATGGCCTATTGGCAGCAACCATCATTTTGGATGCCTCATAGTTTCCTGAAACAGTATTAGTAACCAAGGAGAAAGACTGCAGTGAAAGAAAAAAGGTAGCTTACAGTCATGGAGGAAAAAATGTGCAGTTTTATAGACAGTGAATGGCATTATTGGGCTTTGTGGGTCTTCCAGGTAGTAAGGAAGGTGTTGTTGGACTGTACCTCTGCAGATGCTGTTTGAGTGGTGCTCATGCAGTTTCATTAGATTGATTTAGGGAGGCTTCATCAGTACCTACCAACGTGAACGACTTAGGTCGAATCTTAAACCTATCCGTAGCAAAATCTATAGAAACTCCCTTCTAATTGCCACGAAAATAGCTGATGCTCTCGTGGCTTTATCACTATACCTAATGTTCGGGTGAGTGCTCCCCTGTCTAGTGAGCTCAATGTCCATGTGTGATGAAGCATCCCTGGAGGCACTCATCACATTGGGCGTGAGCGCTTGCCCACACAAGCTGCGTGCTTGGAGGCATTTCTCTCCTTAGCCTGAGAGAGATTCAAGCCCATATGGTTCATACGTAGCAGCATAATCTCTGTGGGAGTATTTTCCAGCAAATAGTGTGAGAGTGGTGGTGTTGGAGAGAAAGCCCTGAATTTGGATTAATGAGAGCACTGAGGCTTGCTGAACCTCTGTGTTGCAGGGTCAATTTTGGGGTCTAGACTTATCGCTGTAAATAATGTAGCTATAAAACCCCTGGGCCTGAGGGTGCAGTTTTGCAGTTGTCAGTAGCTGATGTAAAACTGCAGCTGAGATATATTGTCCTTCCCTGATCACACAGCTGTGCTACTTTCCATGTTCGGCCTCACGAGTGTGCCACTGTGTGGTGAACCAGACCGGCTCATTGCTTCAGCTGAGAGTTACCAGACCCTTCGCTATTACTTCTGAATCAGGTGAGTTGGCCACATGTTGGCTAAAACTGAAACAAGAGGAAGAGGGGAAAGCAAGGAGGACAGGACTGTCCCTTTTGGGTGGCAGCTTTGGTCCTGAATGCCCGTGAGTCTTGTTGCCCCACATCCTCGCTCGCTGCTGCTGCTGAAGTCTGTGATTTTCCCAGGAGCGCCATGGAAACGATGGTGTTAGAGCAGTGGCAAAGGGGGTCTGTGGTGAATCGACCCTTTGGTGGCAAACACTCTTTTAATTAGAAAAATCAGTGGGAAAATAAATACCCGCCTTGTTGCAGTGCAGTTGTTATCCGCAGCAACCCCAAACAAATGTCTTTGCAAGGGAGTTGATTTCCACCCTGGTAATCAGCAAACAAAGACCCGTGGGTGTGAAGCTAATGGTTACAGCACTGGGTGCTGCGAGTGGTATGTAATCAGTGTGCATACACGCTGGGTCTCGAAGGCTGTGAGCATGGTGTAGTGAAACTGGTTTAAAGAGGAGCAAAGAGTCAGTGTCCTGGGTTTCCTGAGCATTTCCTTGGCCAGTTTGACTTCTACTGGATGGAAGGCCATTTTCTGGAAGAAGTTGTTAGTGCCAATTCAGAGAAACTCCCTTAAACGTGGTGGAAAGAGCTTACAAAGTGACTGCCTGGTATTAGAAGGAGAATCATGTATCCAAGCTAAGCAGGCAAGTAGAAGAGGTGTTTGATCAGGAACCTGAAGGAATTTAACCCATTGTGGTATGAAAGCTTTCAGTAAAACTGTCATAAGAATAGTGATTATAAAGTGAAAGTTACATTTTGTTGGAAGGAATGGATGGCGTTTCCTAATGTGCTAGCCGTTGAGATACAGCAATTAGTTTAGTTTCTGAGTCTGTGGGCATTTACAGTCCCACACCCCAGAGTATAAGCAGCTTCACCTGTGCCCTGCAGTGTCCCCAGCGTAGGTGCAGCATCTGCTGACAGAAGGTGCTTTTCTGCCTGTATATCTGCATATTTTCTTCAAGCAACCTAACCTGGGCTGGCAAAAGGGTGGAGGGTGACTCAGATGTAACTGCATCCACACCAGGGTTTTCCTGGCTTAGTAATGTCTCCTACAGTGTGTAATCTCTTTTTTCTTCCACTTCTCCACAAATCTTGGGCCTGTGCTAATAAACCCCAGTAGCATAAATGAAGCATGACTCATGCTTACTCCACATGTAAAATGTGAAGTAGGTGATGGGGAAAATCAGGGATGATTGTGCTTCTGCTTCTTGGCTGCCATTCCCTTTAGCTATGGAAGAACCTTAGGCAGCAAAGTGAGAGTCAGTTTGAAGCTGAATCCCATATTCCTATTTTTAAAATCTGGATTTAGGAGTAGGAAAAACACAACAGGAAAATATGGTGATTTTCATGCTGTTTTCTGTGGGCAGTTCTCTATTTTTTTGCACAGCAGTGTGTGGAATTGGAGTTCATTACTCTGACTGCTGTATTGTTCAGCTATAGAGGTGCCTGATGGTCAGAGCCAAATAACATCTTGTTTCTGATTGCTCTCTGCCTTTTTTTTTTTTGTTTGCCTTTTTTCCTTTTAGTTGAAAATATCCCCTGGTATGAAAGCTGCTGCCAAGTTGTGATTCTCAATGCCTGCATTGCATGCAAACACCCAAATGTGTTTGCCTTTTAGAGCTTCCCACTTGGTTTGGTCCTGGACTGAGGACAGATGAAGAGGGTAGAGATGAATGTGTTGCAAAAGCAGGACACTGTCGCTTGACACTCAGCAAGGAGAGGTAGACCTTTACCTTCAGTGCTGGGCACCAAGTGGCTCCCGGGTTGGTATACTTAACCGAAAGGGACAAAACCACACAGGCCTGGGTGCAAGAAGAAAACCCAGCTAAAGGCTGGCTTCTATTCATTAGTAAATGGCCAGTTGGTGTTGTGCACTGTTACAACACTGCACAAGCTCTTTGTCCATAATGAGATGTGTAGAAACATACAATCATAGAACGATTTGAGTTGCGAGGGACCTTAAAGATCATCTAGTTCTAACCCCCCTGCCATGGGCAGGGATACCTCCCACTAGACCAGCTTGCTCAAAGCCCCATCCACCTGGCCTAATGATGAGGCATCCACAACTTGTCTGGAAAACTTGTTCTAGGGTCTTGCCACTCTCGTGGTAAGGAACTTCTTCCTAATGTCTACTCTATATCTACCCTACTCTAGTTTAAAACCATTGCCCCAGTCCTATCACTGTACTCCTTGATAAACAGTCCCTCCCCAGCTTTCCTGTAGCCCCTTTCAGGCACTGGAAGACCACTATAAGGTCTTGGAGCCATCTCCTTTCCAGGCTGAGCAGACCCAACTGTCTCAGCCTGTCCTTGCAGGGGAGGTGCTCCAGCCCCCGATCATCTTTGTGACCTCCTCTGGACCCATTCCAATGGGGCCATGTCTCTTTTATGCTGACGACTCCAGAGCTGGATGCAGTACTCCAGGTGGAGATCTTGTATCTCCAGATATTTCACAGAATCACAGATTTTTCGGGGTTGGAAGGGACCTCTAAAGATCATCTAGTCCAGCCCCCCTGCCGAAGCAGGATCCCCTACAGCAGGTCACACAGGAACGTGTCCAGGCGGGTTTTGAATGTCTCCGGAGAAGGAGACTCCACAACCTCTCTGGGCAGCCTGTGCCAGGGCTCCGGCACCCTCACAGTGAAAAAGTTTTTTCTAATATTTTTGTGGAACCAAAATTTATTTGGAAATAAAAATATTTGGAGCATAAATGAAGTTATGGGGCGCTTTCCTCCTTAGTCAAGCCTATAAATGAGGTAGTTGTATTACTTTGTGCTTCTGTTTGAACTCTCAGTTCATCAGTTTGATGGCAAGAGCAAGAAGAAGACTCCAGATTGAAGACAGTGCAAATCAGAGCTGTAGTTGCATAGGAACTGGTAGTAGCAACGCCATGTGTGTTGCTGCATGTTCCCTTTACAAAATGTTCCTCCTTTTTTCTGAGCTTTAACAAATCACTTGTTCGCAGCCGACCTTTTCAGTTTTCCAAAAACAAAGCCCTTTTCTTTGTGTATGCAGTTCTGGGTTTTGCTGAATTAGGAGCCCTTGCAGATCACCGTTTCCCTATGTCATCCTGATCATGAAAATTTTAAGGCCAGGCCTATGTGACTGCTTCTATAGCAGCAAAGAACATGGCACAGAGCCCTCCTGGGATCCTTCAAGTATATACATTATGCATAAATATACTGGTATTGTCTTTGGTTGAAAGATCAAATACATTTTTTTGTGTAGTACTTCTGCTTCCTTCAGGGCTTGGTGATGCTCCCACTGAAACTCTTTGCTGACTTCCACAAAGCAGAATCGAAATTTTTAAGAAGAAAGTGGACACAAAAGGACAGCATTAAACGTACAAGGAAGCAAAAATTTGGCATTTGCAAACTTGTTGTTTAGCCAAAATGACTGTTGTTTGCTGTTGTTTTTTTGTAACATGCAGGCAGACAGGATGCATACAGTACATCTATATTTTACACCTACACTATGTATTTTATTTGGTAATTTTTTTTTCTTGGATAAGCTTTGAACAAATTGTAAGTTATTCTTTATACTTGGTAACACTGCAGAGAATTCTTGAATTATTTATTTCATGCATTTTAGCTTAGTCTATTTGGATGCCTGTAAGCTAACTTTGTAACTGATTGGGCGTTTGAAATTTTTGAATAAATAGTGGTGGTTTGAAATACCTTGCCAGAAAAAGAGGTCACCCTCCTTCCTCCCCCACTGTCTCCTCTGGGAAGAAAAAAAAAAATCCCACAAGCCTCCCTATGAGTGGTGGGAAGTTGATTTGTAAAACAGATGCTGCAAAGAAGTAATTGAGTTGAAGCTGCTAGAAATATGTATATGCTACATAACATCTGCAGATCTCAAGATGTATTCATTATCTTTCCAGAATTTAGACTGTAATTATGGGTCCTTTATTTAAGTTTCCATGGTGATGTAGAAAATGTTTCCCCCTTGTCCTTTCCTAATCAGGACACTTGTGTATTTGAAGGGTGAACGTTTTTCTCTCCCCTGGGTAAAGTTAGTTTTATTAATACAGAGATATTAAGTTGACATGGAGCTGTCTGCTGCTCAGGCAGAGATTCAGCAGCAGATGTATCAAGCATTTGCTACAGATTCCCCAGTGCCACCGTTTAATTAGCCCACATGCTTTCAAATGCTAGTAGGAAACAGCATTCTGTGTTGTAACAAGTGATGCAGTCGTGCTTTGGGGGTTGGTAAAGTTGGAGTCCAAGTCAAGTGGCCGTTCCTGTATCAAAGCAGGCCAAACACCTCTCCTCCATCCCTTCCCCCTTGCCCTTCTGTCTCGGAGAAAGAGCTCTGCTCTGTTTTGTCGTAGAATTCATAGAATCATTAGGGTTGGTTTTGCAGGGCAGGTCGCCTGGGAAGCGCCCTTTGCAGGAGTGGTCCAGGAGTGCTGCATTCACGTGGCTTTTGTGAAATTTCTTGTAATAACGGGAATTGTATGCTCTGTTAATGCACATTTGAGTATACAGCCTCGTGCCAGTGGACCCGGGATTTTAATGTAACGGTTGTTTTAGAAAATAGTGAAAGATGAGGCTTAATTACTAAAGATCATAGTTTAGTCAGGATTTTTGGCAAGCTGTTTGAGTGAAAAGTGGGTTTTTGTTTAAACTGCAGTAATTTTTTTTTTTTTACCTTAAATACCCCAAAGATACGCACATATAAATAGAGCTTACCAGCATTTACTGAGCATTTAAGTTAATTTTGTAGAGATTGCGTGAGCTGCAGGTAGTGAATTTTGAACACAGTTGGCTGGAAAGGAATGTTTAGTCTTATATGTTTCAATTATTTGAATAGATCGTAGCACATTTAGGCCATAGGATTGTTACAGCTTGACATATTTTTGATTTTAAAAGTTTTCAAAGAAACTTATTTTTAACAGCTTACATAAAAAATAATCAGTTTTCATGATAGCTGGTTATTGACCATTTACAAACTAACGACTAAAACCTTTTTCATTTTTATCAGAATTGGAACACTTAGCTTTTACCTCCAATTGAGACCAATTCTGTAGAAGGAACAGCAGGCTTATTGTCAGGCTGTGACAAATCAGACCAGAGGGTCAAATCTACCAGTGTGGCGGCGTGGAAGAAGCCAGCTTCTGCTGGGCTGGTGGTGGGAGCAGTTTGCTGCGGTGCTGCCAGCTTCCTTGCCCCATCCTCTTCTGCCCAAGGAGCTGAGTCCCATCTTCTGAGCAGCAGCAAGTAAATCTGTGGAGCGGTGATAGCAGTTGTCATTAAGTTTATACTTCACGTTTTACGCAGTGTGTAAAAGCAGGATCCGGTTTCCCCACCTGTAGCCCTGTGGTATGTGTAAATGAGATTTAAGGTGAAAAAAGGTGCTTTCCCTCCCAAACCAGGCAGTGTCACGGAAGAAGCTGCCCTCCACCTGTTTTGTCTGCGGCCCTCCTTTGTTCAGCTGCTCGGGTTTGCCATAGCGATTATCAGAGCAACCGTATCGTGTACTTCTGCTCAGGAGCAAGCGGCGGACCGACTGCGCTTGGCAGCTGGCTTGTTCACAGGTGCGAACACGCACGGACACACCGACCGCCCGTCGTCCCCACCGCTCCCTTCTCTGCGCACCTCGGTGGGTCACAGCGTCCTGCTCTTGTGCTTCCTTGGTGCTGATGGCAGGGAGATCAGCAAAATGCCTCCGCGCTTTCATCCTGACAAAGCAGGACCAAGCGTATAGAGTATGGATTGAACCCTCCTTCCCCCATCTGGAAGATATTTGCACACTGAGAGGGTGCTGTCATCTTGCATTCAGAGCACGTGTTGGTAGCAGGAGGGGAAGGGCGTTCACAGGGACCTGCTCAAATGCGTGTCTTCACTTTTAAAGGTTACAATTTACATCGGTCTCCCGAGTTCCTCTGCTGCTGGCAGATGGAGTCAGCAGTCCCTGTTAACCACGTGCCGTATTTATGAGTTCATTGTATTACCCAGAGCGGGTTACGTCTGAGTTGTTTTTTTCTGCACTAAAGAAATTCTGTATCCATCTTAGCAAGAGCTGCAGGGGAATGGAACCCTGAAAAGGTTTTCAAAGTCCCTTGCTTTCTACTTTGTCTTTGCATGTGCTGATGATTTTACAAGTGGTTCTCTATGTGTGTTGTATCTTACTTTGTGTTCCACTCTGTTAAATATCTTATTGGGTTTTTTTAAAAGAAGGAGTAACATGCAGAAATGGGCAAGGTCTAATAATATGTAAATGTTGCTGATGTAATATGACGTTCACAGGCTTTCCAGAGCTTTGAAGAAGCAGGTGATCGTCAAGTTCATTAAGAAACCCTAGATCCCCTTTTTCTCCCCAGAAGGTGTACCTGAGGGAAGTGTGCCGTGTCATCTGGCTTCTTGGCCAGGGACAGCAGACTGTCTAAAGCCCAAGGTGTATTTTTCTCCCAGTTAACAGTTATGGGCAGGATGAAGAACGGACAGCATCTTCAGGCAGCAATGACGAGGTGATTAAGCAGTTTGAGATCTCATCATGCTCACAAAGTTTTCGATCAGAAGCATCTGAAAAAGCGACACCAGCAGGTGTGGAGCGTAGACCCAAATCCAGCCGCTTGCTCTCCAGCCACGAGAAGTACAGTACAGAGGTATCTGAATGCAAAGGTACTGTTTGCATGAAATAAGATTAAAGAATTTGGAGTCTGAGATCTGTAGTCTCCATGTGGAGAGGTTCTTTTGTTGTGGAGAGCAAGTCCTGCATCTTGCTTTCTGTCTTACTAAACTTGGTTTCCTAATTGGTTACCTGCAGCTCATTTCTAAAATACTTAGAAGGAAAAATCTGGATCCAAGACCTGCTGAAATCCATGGAGATCTTTCCATTAACTGCATATGGCTTTGGAATTCTGGCTTGTAATCCACAGAGGTTTTCATGAGTTTTGTTGCCAGTTTTGCCGGAGTAAAGACTGCAGGACTTTTGATCTGTGCCACTGAAGTAATTTCTTTAGCAAGCCTTTTAACAGAAGTTGAGTTACTTCTTTTGTAACAGCTTTGCAAACACAAGGTGAACAGTGAATGAATTATGCGGTATCATTTGCCAGCACATACGCCAAATGTCAGGCAATGACAGAAACTAAAAATTTATGACACAGAAGGGAAGAATTTTATGATATTCTATGGACTAATGTAATGACTGTATTATACAAACAGAGATGAAATGCATTTAAAAATGTAGCTACTTAGAAAATTGGCCTGAACACCTTCTAAAACCTGGAGAAGTTCACTGGAGGGAAGAGCCATGAAAGTGCCCTTTGTTTTTACTTTTGTAGAATGTTTTAATTTTGAAATACAATTGTTTGATTTTAATGCACCCTCTGATCAGAGCGGTAATTTCAAGATATGACTCTCCATCCTGATAGATGTTTGTTGGGGAGAAAAGCTGAACGAGTGGGGTAAATCCTAGATAACTCCACACTGCTACCCCCCTAGTTGCTACTCTGAGAACTGTATGTGTGTGAGAGTCTTTTCTGGCCCCTAATTGGTGGCATGATCACAAAACACAGAAAGGTTTGTGGGTGTAAAGCTGTCATTGTGCCCCAAGGGTGTATTAAGCACTGTTTTACCTGAGCAGATCCTCTGGACCTTTCTGGATGGGAGGGATGAAGGATCTTTTAAAACTTCCAAGTCCAGATTAGGGTCATGGCACTTTCAGACCTTCTCTAGGCTCTGCCCAAGACTTCTCTTCTCCTTGTGTTCACTTAACAGACCTTTTAGTCATATAGCTGGTAGGTTTCTTTTCTTGCAGAATGAGATATCTGTATCAAACTTCAGGCGTACAGTGAGGTTGAGCATCTCGGAGAGCCCTGACTAGCTTCGCTCCTACTCAGCCTTGACATAACGGCAAAATCTTCTCACGTCGTGTTCTTACATGAGATTTTCCTTGACCCCCTGTTTCTGTTATCCACGTCATGTCAGTCTGCACTTCAGACTCATTTAGCTTTACCTTTTCACCTGTTAAAAAATCTTTATAGTAACCTGAATAGCGCTTGGAAAGAGAAGTGCACACCATAGGAAGGAAGTGCTTGGAGGATGCTCTGGGGAGCTGAATGGCTTGAATGCCAGCTCTGCCCACAACCTCTCTGCAAATCACCCTGTTAATAAAGAGCCTATTTTAGTTCTGGAAACATGGAGTCTTCTCAGACTATTACCCAGCATGTGGTAAATTAAACAGTCTTGGCCTGATTGCATAATGTCACTTGAAATTTAAGATCCTTTTTTCTTTAACCCCGAAAATCTACAAGCCATTTTTGTTTAGATTTTTTGCAATTAGATGATTCTGCTCCTTTGGGGTTCTTCTAGGAAGATTGTTGGGTTTTTTTTTAGCACTTTGTGATGGCTAATCGCAAAATAACCAAGGGCAGGAGCGCTGCTTGGTCTCCCTTTACCTGGTTTGGTTCAGCGCTAGGGAGCACGTGGGTACTGCAGAGGGGCTTGGAACTGGGGCTGTAGCAAGAACCAGGTAGGAAGATTGCTGCTGTATGAGGACTAATATACCTCAGTCCCACTAATTTGTATCTCTGCTGCTGTTGCTGCCTTTCAGGAAGAGGGATTTGAAAATTGCTCCTAGTAGATCAGAGGTTTCCATGTCCAGAAGTACCTAGATCCATAGGGAATCCTTTTGTCCTCTGGACCGTATTTAAATAGGTTCTTAACTTTCAGCATGTTTTTATATACAGTCCAGAAGAAGGGATAAAATTTCTTCAGTTTTGAAAAATCACAAAGAAAAGGCATGCTTTTTCTTTTTTTTTTTGTAAAAACACTATGATTCACTGCCGTCTGCAGAGCAAACTTCACCTTGGTCAGCACACATTAAACTCTTCATCTCAGTGCTTCTTACTGATCAGTGGGCTATGTGGTGTTAATTTAGCAAGATTGACTAGACTCCGTCTTTTAATTCTGGTAGTCTGGTTTAGGAAGTGATGAGGCCTCCCAGGACATTTCTTAGGCACATTGTAATGCTTCATAGATCGGAGAGGTTGTATCATTGAAAAAGAAGAAAGGTACTGTAGGTTAACCAGGCCACTTACCTGCCAGTGTGAGGGATGACTTCAAAGTATTTTCCCACCTGATTTTCAGTGTTTCATGTGCTGAGCTTTCCCTGTATCTTTGGAGAGATACTTCCATTTCCTTTTAGAATTCTATTTGTATGCGATGCTCATTCTTTGATCTGACAAAAATCTCAGGTTCTTCACAGCCAGTTTTCCAGCCTTGAATAGAGACTTTCCTGATTTCTTAGTGATTCCTGTTCCTCAGTATTCCTCTTGCCTCCTTTCTGGCTTGTGAGAACATATGACACAACAGAGGAAGGTTGAGGAGCAGGCCTGAAAAACAAAAATCACCCTCTTTCAGTATACAGTAGTACCTGCCCTTAATTTTAGAACTGGCTGCTATTGCTCTACAGGGTCTCTTGGCTAATTAAAGTTCAGATAGTTAGATAATGCTGTCTCAATGTGTAACCCTGATGCTGTGCTGTTTATTCATGTCAGTTATTCATAAGACAGTTGACATTTTCTTTCTTAAAGATATCTCAGGTAAATTACAGGCATTTTACTGTTCTGACCTTTTCCTTTACATGAAGAATTTCTGTTTTTGTGAATATAATGTTCGAATTGGAGAAGAGTAGTTATTCTAGTCTGTATAGTTGGGCTATTACCTGTAATGATCCTCTAACATTGGTATTTATAAGTGATTATCTCTTACCAAACTACTTTAAATTTAAAAGAAAAAACCAGACTGTTTCACTGAATAGTTTTGGTGAATCGCCTTTCCCCTTCCTTTCCCTGAATACTACATTTGCTTTCCTAAAGCATTCATTTTGTGCCTGAGTCTTGGGGAGATGGCTTGCTCTATTAATATATTTCTGGAGTTCTCCTGTTATGAATAGCCTTTTATGGCTTTAATGTAGTTTTTGAAAATTCTGCTATTATTGATCTAGATATTATCCCAGCAGGAGTCACAACCACAAGACAATTGTTTGAGGATAATTTCTTACTACAGTAGCATTTTATTCTGAAAGCCTGCTGTGTGGTGTGTGCTTTGATGGATGACCCACTGTTTAGAATGTCTGTTAGACATTGGCTTGCTAATTAAATGTCTTAAGGAACTCCTGTACCCATTCAGTTTCAGAAAATTTATGGAATATCTGTTATTTTATTTCTTACTTATGTTCTTATGTTTACTTTTTTCTGTTTTTTGACTTTATAGAGAAGAATAGGAGTAATGGCAGAAAATCAAATTACTTTCTACCCTCACTTAAGAGTTTCAGCTCAGGGCAGAGGCAAGACAAAATGGCAAGACAAGAGGCAAGACAAAACCAATACAAGGCAGAAAATTAGGGAACATATATCCCCTCAGTTGCCCTTGGGACCAGCGTGGGATTTTGTGGTTTCTAGTTGGCTTGTGGGGCTGGTCATGCACACCCAAGCTCTCAGGGATGGGTGATAAGGTCGTGGTGGCACTCTGTTACCTCAGTGAAACTCCTTTCCTCCCCATCCCCTTGAGGGCAGGGCTAGCTCCTCCCCTTTCCCTCTTCCTCCTCCTGCTTAGAAGGAAGTAGCTGAGACCTGCTCTTCAGGCCTGTACTGTGCTTTTCCGTAGTTTGTCTGACCTGTGGTTTCACGGAAGCAGTCACTTTGGGGCAGGAAAGCAGCCCCAAAGCACTTGAATATCCCGAACACTCCACTGATAATTGTGTTTAGTGGTTAACTTCTTCAAGTAAAGGCAACCAGTTTCTCAGTTCAGGACGGGTTGAGAAACAGCCATGCCCTCTCCATCAAAAGCTGATCTGTACAGGATCAGTTATTTCAGAAGTTCACTGCTGCAGTACTTGGAAGCTATCTCTTGCTTATACTGGAGATCAGGGGAGGAAAAAAAAAAAGAAAGGAGAGAAAGGCACATTTTGGGAGGTAGAGGGAGAGGAATTTATTCTAATCCGTCTGTAATTGTTTTCTTGCTGAAAATTGTTAGATTTAGATGGACTAAGCCAACTGAGTTACCAAGACAACATATCCTATCCTGAAGATGACCATGTATCTGTTAATTCAAGAACAACAGCTGAGAGTAGGGGCGCTGGGAAGTGCAAAGGCCCCAGGATGGAGTCCGGCATTGCTGACGGCGTTAGCCGACAAGCCATGGAAGGAAGTTTGGAAATGGAGACACCATTTACCAACCAGGAATTTGAAGTAAATGATGCTATTGACAGCTCATCGGCTTGGAGCCCTGAGGTATGGTGAATGGTCATTTATTACACGTAGTGTAAGCTTTTGAAGAATATTGGGGGCCAAAAATGTTAGAGGAGAAGTGAAAAATTGATCAACACGGGACAAGATAATGGTATGCCTGTGTGCATGAATATACACCCCTCTCTATGCGTTTCCCCTTTTCTAGTGTTTTGCCTCTTCCTACTAACACTGATTCAGAGAAGCTGGTTTATTCCTTGGTTTTTGACTGCAATATCTGAACTGAAACTGGAGTCGCTGCCTTTACTGTCATTTAGCAAAGAGAATTCTGGGGTGACCCAGAGCTTTGTCACTGGCTGTATGTGCAAGATATGTGTTGAGGGACATGATGTGTGGCCACTGGGTCAGATCTGTTCCTCTTTTTCCAGGTGGTTTCTATGGCTTAGATAACGAGAAGCATGTGGAAAGCTGGAGGCAGCTGGTGGGGGTGGCCCATGACTTGGCTGAGTGACCATCACTCTGGTCCCCATTGATACCAGGCATCCTTCTGGGGAAGGAGACTGAGAGCTCCTCTGCTTTCCCTTAGTTCTGTACCTTTGTTTTGAAGCCTTAAGAAAACATTAGAGATTTTAAGGCATTGTCAACACCTGATGACTTAGCATCCCCTTTTTCTCGCATAATCTTTCTGCATGATGGGTTGGTTTTCATTATTGTTTTACCACAGGATTAAATTTCTGAAAAAATATCAGCCTATGTCAGACATATTAAAAGAACAGCACAAAGGTCAGATCTTCTGCCTGAGTTAAAAGAGACTGTTCTTCAGCTGTGGAAATTAATACCTCTGTCACACTCTGAGCAACAAGGCTTTGAGGGAAAGGCTCCTTTCCTCAGAGCATGCTGCCTGCAGCCAGCTAAAGAGATGGAAGGCAGTTCCTTGCTGCATATCTTCCAGCCCTAAAGGGTGTTTTGAGCAGCATTTTAGTTTGCTGCACAATCCAGCCCCACAAAATACTACACAACACATGGGAACTCTGCACAGTGCCAACCCTGCCCTCTCCTTGCTGTGTGCCTCTCACACGCACCATTTGTCTGCCCATCTGAGTCTCATTTCTCCTTTTCCGCATTTGATGTACATTGCCACGGTTCATATCTTCTGCAATGCCTCCGGTGTCCTCTTGTATTGCTTTGGAATACATCTCTTGTTTTGCTTCTGGTATCTATGTTTTAAAAATGCAGAGAATAGTTATAGCATTAGGGGGCAGGTATGCCCAAGTCCCTACTTATCTTCTGCAAGCAACTTCTTATCCAAAGGATTAATGAAAGACTTTTTATTGCAGGAACTAAATGTTCTGACATGCCAGAAATGTCTGAGCGTTATTATACTCCACTTATAGGACCTCTCTTTAGAGACAAAAATGATCATTTTAAGCCCCTGAGTGGAACCACAAGTACTATTTTAAGCCTTGTCCATAATGAGCTGCTCTTTCAGGTTTCTCTGGCAGTAATGGACTTATTTTGCCTAGTGAAGTGGCTATGGCCTGTCCGGAACAACCAGACTAGACACACAGTATCCATCAGCATACTTGGCTTGACCTCGCGACAACTGTGCTGGGAAGAGGGAAAGAAAGTAATTCAGATGGAGTATCTAAAACTCACAGTTTCCTTGAGTTCTGCTTTAAGTGTCTGTATAACAAATATGTTCACAAAGGACTCCTAGCTCCAGCTGAGCTTCAAGAGCTGAGGGGAATTCTATCAATGACTTCCATAGAAAGAAGACTGAGTGTCCGTAAGCTTAATCTGCTGAAAACCTGTATGGTGGTGAGTCCCAAATAGCGCAGTGCTCTCTGAAAGGACCAGCCCGTGAGGTCTCCAAAGCTTAGTTGCCCATGGAAAGGTCAATGCCCTGCAGTCTGGCATAATCTGCCTCCAGTTCCTGCAGTTTTCTCTGCAGTGGATGTGGCCACAGCTGTAGCAGCACGATTTGAGTTTTTGTGAAATCCAGATCCTTTCTTACTGTTCTGTCAAAAAACAGATAGCTGACCTTTATTCTGCTCTACATGTTGCCAGAAGATGAGATACTCAGCCCTGTTGGGACAGGGAAGTGACTCTTGGATCTTTGTACCTGTGGGTTTGTAGTGACACACAAGAGTTTCCCTTCTCCAACTCAGGAATATAGATGAAAACAAAGTTATGCCTCAAGCGCAGTTGTCGCCACACTTTAGCGGCAGCTCTCAAATGCACCTTGATTCCGTCTCCTCAATAGCAAATGCACAAATGAAAGCAGGGAGGGATGAACATGTGGAGGGAAGCACAAATCAAGCACAATCCCATTACATTTCCTGCTTAAGTGTTATTTCATCAACGAGACAGAAATAACCTGACAGCTACACAGCAGCACTTAATGTTGGCGTAACATGACGTTCTCTCTGGGCAACACGGCCTGCCTTGCATTTTTGTCTTTGCCGCCTGCCGTTTGTACAGAAAGGCATTTTTATGGGCAGCCAAGTCATTCTGTGTGCTGTCCAAGCAGTGGTTTTTCTCTCTTTGGCATTACTTCTGCAAGACATATGACAGCAGGTCTTCATCACTAATGTGCACACGTGGACTTTTGTATTCACGCTCACAAGAAAATGGGAAAAGCTGGAGCTTTGCACATCGTGGCAGATAGAATCTGAAGACTTGGAAAGTAGGTTGGCAGGAAGTAGATAACAAATTTTGAGGCTCGTCTAAGGTCTTGTTTGAGACATAAGCCACCCTTAGACACTTCTGAAGGGAATTATAGCAGAAGTCCCATGGCCCATCATCTGTACTCTATAAACAATGAAAGTCCTGTGTTGAAAAGAAGTGTTACTTGAAATGCAAAAGAAGATAAATGTTTGAGGAGGAGGGTGACTCAGACCGTTAGTGACAGGCCTTAATTCACCTTCTGGCTATTAACTGAAAATCTTTCTCTAGTACAGCGCATACTCATGTTTAAATACAAATCATTGATCACTATAGCAACCCCTTTATCACATGAAGCACATTCTAGCTCTAAGATAAAAAAGCGCTTTTGAACAGAAACGCATACGCCCACTCATCAAAAGGTAAGGTGAGCGTCCATGTTTTCTATCTTGTTTTATCAAGATGGTCTTTATTTTAAAAGTAGGTAAAAGGTTGTGTGTGAATTGACCTTTGCTTGTTTTGACTGTTTATTTTGAATTTTTATTCTGAATATATTAGTATCCAAACTGAACAGAAGGAGCAGGTGCTTCTCTTGGGATATTTAAAAAAGAATCAATATGTATTTAATCAGGCTGTTTTTCTCGATAATCGTTGCTTCAGCTGTAGGCAAAGTATTGTATTATTGGGTAGCATCTAGAAATGGAATTTCTATTCTGTGAGAAATTCTGACAGGGTGATTTGTCCTTCCATCAAATTGAACAAAGTACTTTTTTTTTTTTTTTTCATTCCCAGCAGAGCAAAAAGTCTGGAAAGTTAGCTGGTTTGACTGAGTTGTTTGATTTCAGTAATGTAAAAATCAGTGTTGAGAAAATTCCGGTGTATGTTCAAAGTAATGAAACCAAAAAGTTTTATTAATGCCTCAAAATTGACATGAAAGAAATTTCAAAAAACCCTTTCTTTGTGTAGAATTTTTGCCAAATTAATGGTGCCCTGCAAAACATTTAAATATTGGTGAAACTTTTTGTTGGCAATGTTTCAACAAGTGCTGTTGCTTTCTAGATTGTATGGGAAATATTACACAAAATCAGGCAGTTAACAACCACTGGCCTTTCAAGAAAAAATGAGATCTTTACTTTGCAGAGCAACTGCCTACACTTGCAAGCACAAGCAAGGAGAACATGTTTTTTTTTTTTAAATAAAGTTGAAATCACAGAGGCAGTTGAACTCCAGTGGAGGTTTCGCTTCTTCTTTCTCTTTGCAGGAGCATCATGAAGGGAACAGTGTACCAACTCATCATGGTGCTCATGAACCCATCTGTAAATGTGGTGATCTAGATGTCATCTTCAACTATAAAGCCTCAAGTCAAAAGCTTGTAGTTACTATCTTGGAGGCCAGGGATATCCCAGACAAAGACCGCAGTGGTGTGAACACCTGGCAAGTGCACACTGTCCTGATGCCTAGCAAGAAACAGAGGGGCAAGACAAGTGTTCAGAGAGGACCCATCCCCATGTTCAAGGACAAAATTACCTTCAGTAAGCTGGAGCCAGAGGAGTTAAGCAGCCAGGCCATTCGTTTCCGCCTCTACGCAGTGCACAAGATGATTGGAGAGAAGATGATGGGAGAGCAGTTGTTCTACCTGAGCAACATCAGCCAGGAAGTGGAAGCAAAGGTGACATTGGTCTTGGAGCCAAGGACTAACTTGAGCGTAAGTTTGATGAAAGAAATACAGAGTTTGTAAAATTCTTCATCTGGTGAGTGAGGACCAGCTCTACCTGATATCTTTAATTCAGGGCTGTTAGGATGCAACTGGTGGATCTGCAGTACCATCACTTAAAAAGTTATTGATCGATAAGGGGAAGCACAGGACATACCTTCCTTACACAAAGCTCTGCCTTGTTAACAATGGCCAAGCTAGCAAGCTTACACAAAATCCTGTAGATGTACTACATCCACACAAGTTACCAAATGTTGTACCATGCAGAAATAGTAGATTGGTCCTGGAACCACCATGGCTAGTTACATCCTAATTTCGGGAAGGAGACTAGTACTCATGCACTGTTATGTTGGTGGACCTGTACTACTGCCAGTGCTAGACCTACCTCGTTTAGCGCTGGCTACTGGCTTGTGGATCTCTGTGTTGTGCAGTTTCCATGTTACCAGAAATGCTTAATAATGTTCCCTTTCATGACAGATGGACATGGAGAGATGGGTCATGTAAGGAGGAACCGGCTGTGCTGCTTCCTAGTCTTCCATGCACATCACGGTTGTATCCAGCTCTGGCTATGCCAATCAATTTGTCTAGATGAGCTCTGTCATGATCCACTGTCTGCACAAAGCTCAGTGAGAGGTCGTGCACATGAAATGAATAAAACATCATAATCTGGGTGAAGAGGGGGTGGAGAGAGCTTCATGGTAGCAAGGAAGGAAAGAAAATACACAGTATATGACCAAAAAAACCCCTAAGTGCAAAATGCGTTCCATCCAAAAGTATTGTCAAGGAGATGTACTGTGCATTTGATGTGGTAGGCTATGTGCTTGTCTCAGAGGCTTGGATTTACACTAGTGATAACACATTACAGAATTCCTCGTCTTTAAAGAGAAATTTCAGAGATGCGTTTTTGTAAGGGTGATGCTGTGATTTTTCTGGTGCCCCATCATAATTCATTCTTAGTCTTTGTCATTTCTTAAAAGAGTTCTTACTAAACAAGGCTACAAGATATAAATTACGGGAGAGTGGTGGTGAATGTCCTGATGAGACTTTCAGTGCTCTTTCCTTGCAGAGTGCAGACTCTCAGCTTAGTCTGTCAGCAATCTCTCACAGTGATAGCGCTTCTTCAACACAGTCCCTGTCACATGGAGGGGTGCCAGAGCTACTCGTGGGATTGTCGTACAATGCCACTACGGGGCGGCTGTCAGTGGAGATGATCAAAGGCAGTCATTTCCGAAACCTCGCAATTAATAGGCCACCTGGTAAGTACTTTCACCACTGTTAAAGAACGCCATTGAGTCAAAATTTGCTTTTTATTTTCTTCCTCAAGTTATTCAATTATGTCATTTCTGAGTTGGGCTTCCTTGCAGAGTATCTGATTGAAAATTAAAAGCATTATTTCAAATATGTGTGCTGGTAGATTTTGCAGTGTAATTGGAGGCAATCATAAGAAGACACAGCTTATGGGACATTAATACCCGAATGTCTCTTTTATTGCATATACCATTGCAACACCTGATTATGGCAAAAGTGTTATTACACCCAGAGCACAGAGTAATTCTCAGCAGATCCATAAAAAGGAAGGAGCACTTTTCAAGTGATTATATGTTACCATGTGACTTACAGAGGCCTTGCCTAGTGCCATTAAGCGTTTCCCAGGGCTATACTTTGTTTAGTCCCCTTGCTGTGCTGCTGAGCACCAGGTGACCTGGTGCTTTGGGCCCTTTGGGGATCCTGCTGCTGTGAATTCTCTGTTGCTGTCCGAGAAAGAAGGTTTGAAAGTTGTTCTTCTGAGTCGCAGCAGTTGAGTTCCCTTCCTCCAATACTTAAAGGAAAAAATGAGAATTGCCTCACAGTAGATTTAGTTAGTGCTTAAGCTGTAGTTAGTCCTTGAGAAGGATAGTGGATGGACAGTGCTGATGTCCGTGAGGTCATGCAGCCATAGGGTATGATGTTATCTACTTTGGTGTTACTTGCTTTGCTCCTGGGGTGCCTGATCCAGGGGTTGAACAGCAGTGCTGTATTCATCTCATATTGTGCTTTTGCCTCCTGTCTGAAACCAGTAGCTAATGGCAATGTGAAATAAGGGTTTTTTTTTTTGTTGGTGGTATATTTGCTTTTTTTGTGATGCAGTTGCCCGCCTGTCAAATGTAATACAGTTCCTTGCATTCACTAGGTTCAACATAGTATCTCCAGCTTGCAAAATGGAAAGATTGCTTTTGCAAGATCCTGTGTTCTTTGGCTCAGAGCTAGCAAAATATTTATGCAATATTTTAGTCTATGGATGTGACAATCATGCAGCACGATTTTAGGATATGAATGTGACATAGTTTCCACTAGGCTATTCTTCAGTATATTGCAGAAATAATCTATGTCATCAGTCACTCTCCCTAGAGGATTAAGAGCAAGTCTATGCAACAGTAAAACACATGACCCCAGTCTGTATAATCCTAGCTAGTGTTACACAGCAGTGGCAGCACAGGTCTGCATGTGAGTTACCCATGTGAGTTACTTAAAGACATGTTCTTGTTTGCATGTACGTATTTTATTAAAAGGTTTCACGCTGTCGCGTTTTTAGTGATTTAAAGCAAAGGTGGACTAAAATGAGAGTCTTACCACATACTCTATCAAGCAAACTGACCTGTGTTTATGTATGCTGCAGTATAGATACATCCTCAAGTTTTATTCTCAGAAATTAAAGTAGTGCCAATGTAGTTCCAAGTTATTTGCTACATTCTTTTCTGGTATGTTTTCATGTACCCATCTGTAGCACTGGACTTCATTCCCTTACTTGTCTGAAGATGTGGATTATGCAGCACTTCTGTTCTTAAATCAGACCCTGCACAAGTTGTCTTATATCTCTCTGGGTCAGGCATCTGTAATGCCCACTCTTTTCTCATAATGAAATGTTTTCACTACATAGTACTCAAATAATTGCCTTCCGGCTTACTGCCTGCAGTATCATGACCAAGTTACTGACATTTTTTGATATCCTTCTAACAAATGTCAGTCTGGGTGCACGTTGTATAGCTCCATGCGTTGCGATAAGCTGAGCAACTCAGTTATGGGATTAGATGTCCCATTCATCTTTTTAGCTGGTGAGATTACAGGAGTGCAGTAGCTTGTCTGGAAACATCTTTAAACCTGAGAAGCATTTTGCATTCGTTGATGAGAACAGGAGCAGGATATGAGGGGAAAGAGGTGTACTTTTAGGGAGTTTTCATTTTAAATTTTGCCTCAGTTTTCCTTGTCTGCATTTGTAGAGTTTCAGGTAAATCTAGTTAAATTGATTTGAAAAGCTAGCCAAAGTCTTCTGCAACCTAAACTAGTAGTCCTGGAATTGCTTCATAGCAGTTCTTCCATCTTGTTGTTAAGGCTATCTTCTTGCTTTTTTTTCACATCCTTTCTGCATCCAGATCACCTCGTAGCATCGTCAGCCCAGTATCTCTCAGTGTTAGATTAGTTATTAGGTGAAAACGTGGATATTCGTAAATGATTACAGGCAAATTCAGAACCTATCACGATCTGCTTCTGTTATTCCAAATCACATGGTTTCTTCTGCATTCTGTGTTGTTCTCCTGTGCCTATAAAGTTCCCAGTAGCATGATGAGAAAAGGAAAACCTAGTGAAGCAGAAATTGAAAGAAGTTAAAAAGAAGGCAGAAAACCACTGCTTGTCTCGGATGCTGGAGTAGCATTTCACTGATAACTCCTGCAGGCATTGCAGAGGAGTGCTGTGAGGTCTGATCGTTACTGTCTGAAACACACTGGTGGCTGAATGAGATGCTCGATAAGGCTTTCACTAGGTGAAAACTAAAACTGCTGTCTCCCTTTCTGAAGGGTGAGCAAATAGCCCTTGTGTTTTCTCAAATAGTTCCTATCTGTGGTTCTGTTGTTTGAGGCTCCTAGGGAGTGATTTATTTCTTTTAAAGTATCATGGGGATTTCAGACATAATAGCTCTTCGGGACACTTAAATACCAAGCCTAAATTGCTATTCAGGGCAACCATTTATGGTAAGAGTGAGAGAAGTCAGTGGGCAGAATCCACCTCCATTCCCAGCCCTGCATGAGCAAAGCCTATACAGTGCCCATATGTGGTCCTGTTGCAGCCCAGTGGCTTTAATATCGGCTGCTGCTGATAGCTGCAGCTGTGGGGAATGACAGGAGAATCTTGCAGGACAGCAAATTCTCCAGCTGTGCTTTTTGCCTGCCTTGTCCCTCTCCTCTGCCACCTGGAGTCCTGTGCAGGTGAGCTCAGCATTGCTTACAGTGTGTGTGCTTCCTCCTTGGCATCTCTGTCTCACTGTGTGCAGAAGAAGGAACTGGACTGGGGCAATGATGATTTCAGGTGTTGAAGACTGCAGAGGCTAAACCAGCTGGTTTTCTGGAGAAGTGATTGAAGGTTGTGCATGTCTCAGGTTTTTATGGGCACATCTTTTCCTTTATTTAAACCTTTAAGACAGAGTTAAGGCAGACAGTTAAACTGAGGTAAATATCAAAGTCGTAGATGCTTACATGGGTAACAACTGGATTAGGAAACAGCTGGAGAGCTTAAAGACACTTAAATCTTGCACACCGTGTCTTCTCTTTAGGTCACATATGTGGGATTTAAGGATAGTTTGGCCAAGATTAAGTGTCCAGCTATTGTTCTGGGGAATATGCTGAGTTATAGGCCTCAGTCTACAATCCCTGATCACGCAAATAGATCTATTATCACTCAAAGCACTTAAGAGTATGACTGCAGCATCAGACTGTAAATTATCAGTGTGTGCCAAAAAGCCTCCTGCAGAAGCACATCTATGGTTTTGTCAGATGTCGACACCGTAGGTATTTTAGTGCTAATGGTTTGTGTGCTGTGCACCTCATTCTCTTTGGTTCTGGTAAAAATCATTAGCCTGTGCTAGGGGTTCGTATTTTGGTCTGTGGTATTGTATCTTCTTGGAACAAACACCCGGGGGTTCATTTAAAGGATGGTTACTATAAAAAAAAGTAACAAGAGAAGTCTACACCCCTGGCAGGCACACCTTTAAAAATTTATAACCTGTTACATACTATGTGCATGGTACCTTGGGATTGCAGTGGTGGACCAGGAATTGTTTGTGCCAGTCAGTGTATAAACGCATAACAGAGAGATAGGCTTTGCCCACATCGTGTTTAACCTTCTTGAGCTGCTCTGCTGGGTACAGCTCTCTTTTCTCTAATCCAGCCTTCATTCTTTCCCCTCCTGTGTTTCTTCTGGGGTTTACATCTGTGTGTAATGCAATTTGAAAAGGACTATTGTAAAGATATTCCTTTGCCTAAGAAAAGTCCTCCAGGCTTTTCAGCAGCTGCAGAATTAATCACACTTAATAATTACATACATACATGATCATTATTATTATACCAGCAGCGTATTAACCCCATTAAACAAATACAATAGCACTAATGCTGGAAAAGACAGGAGGGAGAGAACAAGCTATCAGGATTTCTATTGGGAACAGGAGAAATTCTTGGAGTAAAGACTTATCTGAAAACCAGAGCCATAGATAACAATGCCAAGAAGTACAGAAGATGTTTCTATGGAAAAAAACTATAATCCTTGCATGGTATTTATTGCTCTGGTATCAGAGCGCTTGAAAGCCATTAGCAGATTTTATTTTATCAACTTACTTGTGAGGAAAGGAAAGCTTTTATCCCTGTTTCATTCCTGGAGAACTAAGGCACAGGTTAATTTCTTTTAATTGCTCC
Source organism: Apaloderma vittatum (assembly GCF_000703405.1). Classification (NCBI taxonomy): domain Eukaryota; kingdom Metazoa; phylum Chordata; class Aves; order Trogoniformes; family Trogonidae; genus Apaloderma; species Apaloderma vittatum. The sequence goes on from NW_009719780.1 coordinate 94,263, forward strand.
CAATCAGACCAGGAAGCTGAATATGAAAAAACAAAACCAAAAAACGTTTAACCTGCATATCTTGCTCTGAACAGGGAACTTTCCTGAGTTCCTAAAGCATTGTTATTCATTTGCTTCCATCTCATCAGTGATAGAAGGGGGATCTGTACAAGGGCGAGCTGGGGCAGATTCAGTCTTGTTAACAGAGCAGTAGAGGTGCTGGGCAGCTACTTGCTGCCAAGTACTTGCCAGTCTGTCGCAGTACGCTTGCACAAGACTGCCTTTCCTTCTACATCTTTTTGTTGCCCATCCTTGACTATAGCATGAATAATCTTACAGTAAGATCAACTGAGAAAGTTATGTTCAGGGTGGTAAAGGAGAGGCCATCTGCAAGGAGCCCCAGAAGGATGCCTCAGTAATGAACAGCTGGACAGCGAGGCAGAAGGTGAAGTGTGGACAGATGTAAGGTATTGCGTAGGGGGTGGAGGGGAATTCAAACTTAATGTGGAGGGACCAAGAGTCACATGGGAGTGAAATATTACGCTTATAGTAAATAGCTCCAGCAAAATGTCTGCTCAAGGGTCAGCAGTAGGAGTGAAGGAAGAAAATTAAAGGTTAAAAAGATACAGAGGACAAAATGGAAAATTGATTTTTGACTGTAAATATAAGGTCACTGGTGTAGTGAATGCTGTGTATCGTTCTGACTACTTCTATTCAAATAGAATGCGACACACTGGAAAGATGTGCTAAGGAGTGTCAGAGACAATCAGGGGTATGGGAACAGCTTCCAGCGAGCTGCAGCTGAATAGTCTGTGCCTCCTACGATGCTACGACAAAGGGAGATGGGGGAAGATTTCACAGAGGTCTATGAAATCATAATTGTTGAGAAAGTGAATTGGCAACAGTTATTCATTGTCTCTCCTGATACAAAACCAAAGGATCATAAAACCAAGCGAGGAGGTAACGAGTCGTGAAGAGGAGACAGCTCTTCACGTACACTGTCAAATTCCTGACTACAGAATGTCATGGATGCTCGAAGTTTGCTTGAGTTCAGTACAGCACGGATGGATTCACAAAGAAAACTCCACTGAGGACCATTAAATACAAAGATATTGCCTCTGGCTGAGGAAGTTCTTGAGTCACAAATTGCTGGAGGCTGGGGGAGTATTTGAGAGAGAATAAGCACACACTGTATTTGCCATGTTTTTATAGTTTTACTAAAGCATGTGGTATTATATCCTGTTGGGTGGACAGACTGGCTTGATACAGCTCCTCTCACCATGTTTGAGACCTGGGACTGATTAGGCTCAGAAAAGCAAGTCACAAAATAACAGGCTTCTAAGGAGTGATTGTGAGATTTCTGTGGGGGATGTTTCATGATAATTAGACATCCAGTGATAGTGTACTGTTATCCAGTTATTTTTTCAATAGTTTGATATTTCTGAAAGGTCATTGAAAAGTATGATCTATGTTACACTTGCTAGGTATAAAAGAAAGAATATTTCTGAATCATGGACTGCAAGATAATGGAGCAGATCCTTCTGTAGACTCTGCTAGGGCACATGAAAAATGATGAGGTGGTTGGAGGCAACCAACATGGCTTCACCAAGGGCAAATCCAGCCTGACAAGGCCTGGCTTTTTTTTGATAGAGTTACAGCATCAGGAGATAAGGGAAGAGCAATTGGTGTTATCTTCCTGGACTTGTGCAAAGCATCAGACACTGTCCTGCACGACATCCTGGGCTCTAAATTGGAAGGACATGGATTTGATGGATGGACCACTGGGAGCATAAAGAATTGGCTACAACTCAGAGTTGTAATCAATGGCTCAATGTCCAAATGGAGACCTGTGATGAGTGGAGTCCCTCAGGGGTCAGTGCTAGGACAGGTGCTGTTTAACATCTTTGTCGGTTGACGTGGACAGTGGGATTGAGTGCATCCTCAGCAAGTTTGCCGATGACACCAAACTGTGTGATGCTGTTGACACGCTG
>NW_009719780.1:96254-118457 GCF_000703405.1 Apaloderma vittatum
AGGAGCCACGGGGACAGGCTAGAGAGGTGGCCCCCTGCCAACCTCATAAAGTTCAACAAGGCCTTTTCCTGCACCTGGGTTGGGACAATCTCAAGCACAGATACAGGCTGGGTGACATGTGGATTGATAGGAGCCTTGCAGAGAAGGCTTTGGGGGTGCTGATGGATGAAGCACTTAACATGAGCTGGCAGTGTGCACTGGCAGCCCAAAAAGCCAACTATATCCTGGGCTGCATCGAAAGCAGCATGGCCACCAGGTCAAGTGAGGTGATTCTGCCCCTCTACTCTGCTCTTGTGAGACTCCACCTGGACTACTGTGTCCAATTCTGGAGCTCACAGAACAAGAAGGACATGGATCTGCTGGAGAAGGTCCAGAGGAGGCCACAAAGATGATCAGAGGGCTGAAGCACCTCTCCTATGAGGACAGGCTGGGAGAGTTGGGTCTCTTTAGCCTGGAGAAGAGAAGTCTCTGGGGAGACCTTACAGCACGTTACAGTACCTGAAGGGGCTACAGGAAAGCTGGAGAGTGACTTTTTATAAGGCCTTGTGGTGATAGGACAAGGGGCAATAGTTTTAAGCTAGAGTAGGGTAGATTTAGATTAGACATTAGGAATAAATTCTTTACTATGAGGGTGGTGAGACACTGGAATGAGTTGACCAGAAAATCTGTGGATTCCTCATCCGTGGAAGTGTCAAGACCAGGCTGGATGAGACTTTGAGCAACCCGGTCTCGTGGAAGGTGTCCCTGCCTGTGGCTTGGGGGGATGGTGGAATGAGATGATCTTTAAGGTCCCTTTCAACTCAAACCATTCTATGATTTGAAGTGGATCATATGGTTCTGTCTCTCCTACTGCTATAGCTGTGGACAGCAAAAAAAAATTACTGCCTTTTTCCCCCCCCTCCAAAATAAGCAAAAGACAAAGCCATTGCTTCCAGCGTAGAGTTCTCCTAATTTCAAATTTCATTTGGAGCAGAATGTTTAGTGTAAAACTGCAGTGACTGTACAGAGCAGTGTGTTTGCAGGAGAGCTGATGGCAGGCTGCATGGTAAAGCCATGCCTGGGGACACCACTGCTGGAGGTGAGAAAAGCTGAGCTTAAGTATCCTTGTATCATGCCGCTACTATTGCTGTTGCCAAGATGTGTGTTCATGCTTTCTGATATGCTCTCATTTAAAGCTCCCACCCCTTCTCTGAGGCAGCAGAAATGCATAAAGCCTGATTAGTGTTGTGGAAAGTGTTGAAATGCTCTTATTAGAGGAGAGTCATCTTGTCCATCTGGAGAGGTGTCTGTGTTCTGCTTTAGCTGTGCAAGCCTGGACTAAAGCTGCACCTCCTGAGGGCTGGAAGGTGCAGGGCACTGGTAGGTGACTTAGCAGCCTTACATGTGTCCCAGGTCAAGGCTGGCACTGTGAAATGGAGTGGACATGGAGTGTTGTGGCAGCAGAGGAGGATCGCCAAGGATCTGCTGCATAAAAGCACTGTCTGTACAGACGGGCCCGAAAGGTGGTGGTCAGTGGAGTTAAATCCAGCTGGCGGCCGGTCACAAGTGGTGTTGCTCAGGACTCGGTGTTGGGACCATTTCTGTTTAACATCTTTATTAATGATCTTGATAAGGACATAATCAGTAAATTCACAGATGACACCAAGTTAGGTGGGAGTGTTGATCTGCACAAGGGTAGGGAGATTCTGCAGGGAGACTTGGATAGATTGGATCAATGGGCTGATGTTAATGGGATGAGCTTCAACAAGGCCAAGTGCCAGGTCCTGCACTTGGGCCACAACAACCCCCTACAACGCTACAGGCTTAGGGCTGTGTGGCTGGAAAGCTGCCTGGCAGAAAGGGACCTGGGGGTTCTAATCAACAAGTGATTGAATATGAGCCAGCAGTGTGCCCAGGTGGCAGAGAAGGCCATTGGCATCCTGGCCTGTATTAGAAACAGTGTGACCAGCAGGAGTAGGGAGGGAATTGTCCCTCTGTACTCGCACTGGGGAGGCCTCACCTTGAGTATTGTGTTCAGTTTTGGGCACCTCAGTGCAAGAGAGATGTCGAGGTGCTGGAGCGAGGACAGAGGAGGGCAACAAAGCTGGTGAAGGGCCTAGAAAATAAATCTTATGAAGAGCGACTGAAGGAGCTGGGACTGTTTAGTTTGAAGAAGAGGAGGCCGAGGGGAGACCTCATCACTCTCTACAACTACCTGAAAGGACATTGTAGAGAGGCTGGTGCTGGTCTCTTCTTGCAGGTAATTCGTAGTAGAACTAGAGGGAATGGCTTCAAACTGCAAGAGGATAGGTTTAGACTGGACATTAGGAAAAATATTTCACAGAACGAGTAGTCAGACATTGGAATAGGCTGCCCAGGGAGGTGGTTGAGTCACCTTCCCTGGAGGTGTTTAAAGATCATTTAGATGTGGTGTTGGGGCATACGGTTTAGGGCTGAGCTTTGTAGGGCAGAGTTAGTGGTTGCACTCATAGAATCATCATAGAACGGCCTAAGCTGGAAGGGACCTTAGAGATCATTTAATCCAGCCTCCCTGCCGCCAGGGGTGCCACCTATCGACTAGATCGGGCAACACATGGGGACTGGACGGGAATCGAATCCATGACTTCAGCGTTGTTAGCGCCACGCTCAACTGACTGAGCTAACCGGCCCCCTAATGAGCCTAAGGGTCTTTTCCAATCTGAATGATTCTATGATCTTCTATGAGCTGAGCTCAGAGGTTCTCTAGAAGCAGCTTTCCTTCCTGAGAGAACTGAGCATTACTTCCAGGGTCTCCTGCCCCACTGCAGCCCATCTCCTTGTATGAAACAAGTCACTGATGTTGGCGATTCCTTCCCCTCAGGCCAAACAGCACTTCCAGGGAGCAGTGCACTCCTTTCTGCTGCATTTTAAATTAAAGGTGCTGCTGATCTGTTCTCTGATGACTCACGTGTTGTGAAGTTTGCCAGATCCCAGCTTTTCTGTTGCATGAGAGCTACCAGCCACGAGAGAGGAGACCTGAGCAGCAGAGGCTTGATGGAACAGGGGAAGAAAAGTTGGCTCCCCAGCAGTGTAGTAGGAAGCTTTCAGCTCTTGTATGATTCGTAGAGTAGTCCACAAGATGCCTCTGGCCTTACTCGGACTTTCAGGATGTTTGTTGGGAACAAAAGGTTGGGTCTAATTCTGCTCCCTGCTCTCTTCCCAACTCAGCCGCAGTCAGCCAGATTCAGAATATTCCTGCCCCACGGCTCATTTAATGGAGAGGGAAAGGAGTGACTGATGGAGCAGTGGTTGTCTGGGTCTCAAACTGAGACCTCACATTGAGCTGCTCTGTAGAGAATAGCACAGAGTCAAGCTCTGGGGCTGCTTTGCCACGTGATGCTGCCGTTTATTGTGTAGGCTAAGAGTGTGGGCATGCCAGCTGGGTGAAATCAAGCTCTAGGCCCAAGGCTTTATTTTACTGCTGCTGTTATTAGTCTGGATTGCAGCATGCTGACATGGTTATGCTGCTTTTGGAAATGAGCTAGCTAGCCTGGAGCACGGGTGGGGAAGTCTGTACGGCACCGTGTTGTACCCTGCAGTCCACAGACCCGAGGGGTCAGGAATCTTTGGTTGTTTATTTCCTTTCTAAACATAAATTCAAGCAGGGGGTTAGACACTTTTGTATTTGCAGTATTTTTTATTACGGGTCAGCTTTATTAATAATGGCAGAGCTTAGGGTAAATGAAAGCAGAATGCACTCTGTGGTTCTTGCTCCAAAAATGGGAGCGTATAAATTATAGTTGATTATTCCCCTGAGTTGTCATTATCAGTTAGTTCCCTTAGAAGGATGATGACAGAAACGGGTCATTAGAAGAATCGTGGATAAACTGATTGCCTTTGCAGATGAGCTCTCAAGAGGTGTTTTATGGTTGGGGAAGTCTTGAAGGAGACAGAAGAGTCTGCACGAGGAGAAGTTTGGCCAAACCTCCAGAGTAAAATTATGCAGTGCTGGCCCAAAATGTGTCTGTGTTCTTACAGCACTCCTTGATTTAGTGCTTTCACTCTGATATTAAATGCAGAGGTGTCGATATTTTATGTATGCGTGAACATAGTTCAATCCACTCATACCAGAGATGAAAGATGAGTTTAGAGTAAAAATTATCTGTAGCAAGAATTTCTGTTCCAAAACCTATATCGAAAGGAGAGCCTTGTGGATGCAGTGCTAAAATTGGTCTTGGCAAAATTAGACTTTGTTCTTGCTTCTTCGCAGACTTTTGTGTAACTGCAGGCAAGCTGCAGGCTCAGACACTCCCGGATATTAAGAGCTCTCACTCTTCTTTGTATCAGTGAGATAGGTGCCTAAGTAGAAGGTAGGGCTTAGGCATTTTAAAGAATGTAAGCCTTAATCTCTCTTCTCCTTTTGTGCATGATGGAGGTGACAGGAAAGTAAACACACTGAAGATCGTAGAGCTCTGAGATAGCACAATAATGAGGCCATTAATGAATCTGAGCATGTAATGCGATGGAAAGTGTTTGCTTTCATAATGAATAGATGCTCTTACACATATATTCCTCAGTAAATTTTCAAGTTTGTCCTTGCAGTAGTCCCACTAATTTCATTGTGTATCTGGGGATGGATTTTCTTTGGCAAACTTGGCTGGAGGGCAGAGCTTTCCATCTCAGAGGACCAGGCTGGACCACAAGAAAAATCAGGAAGTATTTCCTGGTAAGACACCCAAAAAGATGCTGCAAGGAGCACAATGCAGTAAGGGAAAAACCACAATCTTGAAGTGTAGTTACTGAAGCAGAATAACAGCTCAGCCTCATACATACCAGCTCTGCAAAGCAAATTTCAGCTGCTAAATATATTATCCACACCTACTCTTTTATTTCTGTTCAGGCAAGCTTGATTCTTTTGGCTGGTAAAATACACCCAGTGGAATAAATCTGAGAAAGAATTAGCAGCCTGGTTTAGTTGTCACTTGCACTGTTTTTGTGCCTGAATAGGATCCTGATGGTAGTAGCTCTGCCTTGAGCAGAGTCTCCTTCTAGCCTGCTCGCTTTCACCTGATACAGATGATGCGGGCAGAATCTCTGCTGACTTTAGTACTGTATAGACAAGGCCTTGGTGCAGAGTTATGTGGCAGATCTGGCATGTATTAAAGAAGAAGCCTAATTTTCTGACTTTGTTGGGTTTAAGTCTCTGGTCACGCAATGCTTGGTTTTCTTTAAAGCTATCTAAGTTACTCCTCGCTTGCAGAAGGTGAGGCCTCAGTCAGGGATGTGACATCCTAGACTTTATAACTGCAAGAAACTCATCTGTTCATTGCCTGGAAAATTAACTGAGACATCCTGAAACAGCCTCCTATGAGGTGTTTTAGCTGTGGCACTTGCTTTAGTGTTAAAACCTCAATTGTCTGTAGTGGAACAGGTAGACCTCATTCCTCTCCTTGTCTTGTCAGAAGAAGAGACACACAGGCATGTGTGGGTGACCGTTCCCAGCCCCTACAGTGATACCAGATGAATGTCCTCACCCGCAGCAAAGCAGTTCTCAGAGGGCAATGAAAGCGATATGACATTGACGATATATCAAGAGAAAACGGGAGGTTCTGGGCCAGAAGTAAATCTGGAGGGTCTCACCTTCATGAATTCTTAGGTGTCAGCACTCACCTCTTCTGTGTGTCAGCAGAAACGAGCCCCTTTCTGCCTGTAAATGGGATTGGTTTGGGAAATGCGTTAAAATTATGTAGAAAATGTAAGCTTTCAATTTGAAAGCAAAATTCAAAAATTCAAACAGGAGATTATACTAATTAGCTGCTTGTTTGTTTTTAAATATCAGCCTGGCAGAGATTTTTCACTGTTTTAAAATCTGCTCCTCACAAAAAAAAAAAAAGAGAGAGGGAATGCATTAAAAAAATCCATAAAGCCCCTCCTCTCCACTTGCTTTTATTTCCAGGGAATTCCCAGCAGCTCCAGACCAGCAGCCAGGTCTTCCCCATGAGGAATGCTTCAGTGCATGTTATGGTTTGTCAGCGCAACACGAAGTGACATCTCTCTGAGTACTGCAAGAGATTGTGTCTGGTAGTTATCTTGTGTGGTTTCACACTGAGTCGAGCTAGAAGAGAGAGTCCTCTCTTGGGCTTTGTGTTTCTGATGGGTCTGAAGTTGAGATTTCAGTCCCTCAGACAACATTGAATATTACTGTGGGGATTAGTCTGCCTCCTGAGAAAGCACTTCTTTCCTTCCCAGATACAATCAGGGAACTATTTCGTGTCAGAGTTGTGCTTTTCTGTCTAATGAGTAGTAGGTCTTTGTTAGTAAGATCTACTTCAACTCCAGTGTTACGCCGGGAGCCAAGCTGGCAGCCCCAGCTAATGACTGGGCTGAACTCTCCCTGCAGTGGCTCGATAACTGTGCAGATGTGAGGGCTCACAATTTGCTCCTCGATTGTCAGTCTCCTGACAGCTTTTTCGGTGGAACAGTTTGAGAGGAGCGGAAAGCCCTGCTTTGGAGACACAGAAGTGTTTTCACACCTGAAGCGTAATTTCACACCTTGTGTTGCTCCGTAGATAAGTGTGTAAAATAGCACATCAAACGGGAACAGAAGAGGATAGACATGCTGTAGACAGGAGATGGAGGCTTGTTATTTATTTCCCATCTTCAGCACGCTCTGAAATAATACTCACTTGCAGAAACCCAGGCACAGATTACAAAGGGGTTCGGGGAGGACTTTTCTAAGCCAAGTCATCTGCTACCATGATGTGCAAAGCAAGGTGAAAAGTTACACTGAGCTGGGCCTGCGGACAGCTGGGACCACAGGGCTCTGCCTGAGACTACAGTTTTAGCGACCACATAACAGAAGTGAACTAATTAATAGAGGAGCCAAACACATTTTAAGGGTCGATTTATAGGAACACTGACTCAGACTATCCCTTCCCTGTAACTACTAAGCATTTTTACTCCTTTTATTGACTTAAATAGTGAATAAAATTGACCTTGAGTCCACCAAAAAAAGTAAGATGATGATTTGGAAAAATCTTTGAAACTGTTATGTGAGATTGAATCATTTCACTGTATCTACACGTTTCCTTTTCCTCTTTTCAGGACCATTTTTGTTAGTTATTGACATAATAGGTCATAGAAGCATTCTTCCAAAGGAGAGTGGTGGAGAGGCAAGTGCAGCCAAGGGAAGCCCTGGTAAGATGGCCCAAATGAAGCTTGGCTGTGAGGAAGAAGAAGGGAAGGTAGAGACATACCATTTGATGTGAGAGATGCTCATAGTTTTGGTTAGTCTTACAACAGGTTTGCTAGGCTTGGGAACCAGATTTCCTACTCTCTTCATGAGAGTAGGGCTGAAACAGTTTCCTTCCTTTTTCTTCCCAGCTCAGTATGAGGCAGTCCGAGAGGTGCTTTCACCTACTGCTTCTCATCCCATTGATTTTACTAAGGAGAGCAATCCAACTCTCAACTGTTATTCACTGCAGACAAAGCTGCTCTACTTAGAGGGTTTTTTTTGTGTTTTTTGACTGCTTGGGGCTTTCTTTTAGTCTGTCACCTGTGTGAGACATTATTTCATCTTTTTTTTTTGTCCTAGACACCTACGGAAAGCTTTGCCTGCTCAACTCTGTGGGTCAGGAGATGTCTCGCTGCAAGACCTCCATCCGTCGAGGACAGCCCAACCCTGTCTACAAAGAAACTTTCATCTTCCAGGTTGCCCTTTTCCAGCTCTCTGATGTCACTCTAATGATCTCCATATACAACAGACGCAGCATGAAACGCAAAGAGATGATCGGCTGGATTTCTATGGGTCAGAACAGCAGCGGAGAGGAAGAGCAAAGTCATTGGCAGGAGATGAAGGAATCAAAGGGGACACAGATCTGCAGGTGGCATACGCTACTGGAGTCCTAGCGGTTACCAGGGCAGCCTGAGGTCTTGGGGCTATGAGCTGTCTCCCCTTGTTCTCAGTCAGCAGAAAACAGCTATCCCGTGGCAAGTACCGTGCTCTGACAGGTACCATACACTTTAACCTGACTTTTCAGTGTCGGGAGTCATGAGTATTAATGGTGGCAAGGCTTGGGAAGCAAGCTTAGTTTTTGTCTTCCCAGGTTGTCCTGCATTTTCTACATCTGGATAATTAACTCTAGGGAGGAGCAATGGGAATACCTACAAAAATCCTTTTCTTGGTCGTTGTCTTGCTCATTTTGTCATGGGCTTAATCATCGCAGACTGATTTTGATGCTTCTTCTGGGTGAATGCTCTTCTCTCCCTCCTCGTATTTATATTAATGAAGTTTGCAGATATTGGATGTTATTGGATATTTGCAGAATATAGGCGTTAGGAAGAAGTTCTTCACCATGAGGAACAGGTTGCCCAGAGAGGTGGTGGAAGCCCCATCCCTGGAATTTTTTAAGGCCGGGCTGGATGGGGCTCTGGGCAGCTTGATCTAGTGGGGGATGTCCCTGCCCATGGCAGGGGGATTGGAACTGGATGTTCTTTAAAGTCCCTTCCAACCCTGACAAGTCTATGATTCTATGATTCTGTTCTTGACATGCAGATAGCTCACAGAAAGGCTAACCTGCATGCAGATCACTTTATTTCTCTTATTATCACGTTTCTAAGTCCTAGAAATAAGCATTTGATACCACTGTAGACTGGATGATATATTTTTCAGGCAGCATGGAAAAGCACTCTTGAATTCTCTGTCAACTTTTAAGTGCCTAGACATTACTACTGTTCTCTTTGTACTAGCTACTTATATTAGAACTAAACACTACTAGTAATTTTAGTTAGGTATCCTGTGCACTTGTTAGCCTGCACTGCCATAACTTTGCACGAGAGAGAACTAGAATCTGTTTTATATTGCAATTATACAATGCATGTTTAGATGCTTACTTGAAGTTCATGGCTTCTGTCATCACGAATACCAAAAGAGACCAGAACAAGCTGCACATCCACCTCTGTGCCTGAATAGCTCTTTTCTGCATCACTGTTTTCCCCATGTGTTACTTTGTTTTTTAAAAGTGAGGTCCATTCAGAGAAGCATTTCTGTGAGCATTACACAGGAAAGCTTTAGATTTGTGGTTTCTCTGTGATTCAGTTCAGCACAACTCAGTGTGCTGAGGGCTATTCTTCAAATGTGCTGTCCTGTACTGTCTTCTCGAGATCTGAAAAGGGGACTGGGTTTGGCCTGCTGAGCAGTGGAAGATGCCAGACCATGTCACCTCATCTTTAGGTTGATCTCTCCTGCAGGCAAGGAATGGGATCCAGGGGACCCCCTTGGAGAGGCTACTCGCTCTGCTGAGCTGCCACCAGAGACAAGTATTATATTTCCTGCCTCTGACTGAAAACAAACAAGGAGCAGGCTTGCTGGATGAGGTGATGACACTTTTATGTAGTTACTTTTCAGACTATATTGTCATTTTCCGTTTTAATCTTTCTCCTGCCTCTGCGAGTTAAGTCACGGAGACAATGGATAGGGGACACGTCTGCTACTTGACTGTTGAATGTTCAGTAGTTGTTAGCTGTTGTCACACAGCAGAGGATGTTCATCCTCTAGTGTCGTGATGGTGTGTAGGCAGTAAGGTGCTGAGATCTTCCAGTAGTGTCAGCTGCCCAATCTCCTGGTCTCTGCACTCTCTAGGAGAGGGCTGACGTTAGGCTGGTGATAGCAAGACATGGGAAATATTTTGCTGAAGGAGTTTGTCTGTACTGTATCATTTCCTGTTCTGTTTTTGTCATTTACTGAGACCTGGCACCAAATTCTGCCTCCTGCTGCACGGCAGCCATCTCCTTACCTTCAATGGTGCTGTGCAAGTCGTAACTAGGGCAAATTTTGGCACTGGCTGTTTGAACAAAATTGAGTCTCGGTGCTGGTGTGCATCACATCCAAGCTAGCCAGACCCTGTGGGGCAGTGGTATGGTGCACACAGGTTACCACTTGGTATCATACACACAGACTTTGTCTGTCCTCATGAGGCAGACAGAATAATCTGCATTTAGAAGGGCTTCTGGTATAGGTAATAACAAATTATTCTTCAGGCCGTGGTTTTATGTATTCTTATCACTTGCCTGCCTGAACATCATTTTTCTGGTGAGACCGGTGGGTATCCTACACAGGAGGGTTGCCCTCCACCGCCTAGATAAGCTGGCATAATATCTGCTTTGCACTACTGGGGCTTTGTATCACAAAGCAGGATCTAACCCAAGTACAGCTCAGCAAACAAATTTTTGACTGCACTGTTAATGCTGCTGTATTACCAATGCAAGAGAAAATGCGTATTTGGGTGGTAACCAGCAGAACAGAAATGTGAGGGTTTTTATCATGTGCTTTTCTTCTGGAAAAATAAAAAGTAGAGGAAACAGCCCAGTTCAAAGGGTGCATTTGCTGGTTTCAGTTGTTTTCCAATCTTTGCATCTTTTTTCCTGAACTGCATGAAATGTATATAGAAGTGTTTATAAGTAATTTTATTATCTGTGATGTATATGTATAATAAACTTGCTGAGTTTCTCTTAATAGTTTCTTGAACCTGCAAAGTGTTGCTTATGTTTCCTGATTAACTAAGAGGAAAGTACATGTTGATAATACGCTTCAGCAGTGAACTGGAATAACCCAGGTTTATAAGTGTGATTAAAAAAGAATTCTTGGAAAAGATAATTTTAAAGAGCAATGAAGTAAACAAGTTTTAGGCTTCCATGCCATTTTCACATCAAGACCTTTTCTGAAGATACAGCAGTAGAGGAATTTTAGTGTATAATTTCAGCGTAGAGTATTGTGAGTCAGAGGAAAGCAAGTGAAAATAGCTTACTCAGAGTAAGTTAGTACTTGAGCACATGTTAAATCTTTGCTCTCAGATGGAAGCAATTTGCTACATCCTTGCAACAACATCTTGGCCTGAAAAATTTTTACTGGAAGAATTTGGAGGGAAGGGAAAATGGATGAGGCAAGGGACCGTTGGGTTTTTGGAGCTGCTGGGGCTGCTCATGCTTGCTAGCTGCATTTTGGGATTTTTGTTGCTTTTGTAGTTTATTTTTCTTTTCAGTATCGACTGTCTCTGAAACGCAGGCTTTGCAGCAGCTCCCCGGTATTCCAGAGCTCCTGTTGTTGACAGATTGAATTTAGTCATTGCTAATATTGATACAGACTGAGCTTGTGCTCCTGGTCTTTCTTGTGTAAATACCATTGCCCTTTCAGTCATTGCTTTGATCCCTTGTTTCCTTTGGAATTAGCTGACAAGACTGAATTTCCAGAAAAATTTCCATTCCTTGGGACTCTTGACTAGCACCTGGCTTGTGGTTGGTGATGGTCAAGAGACTTGGGGCCCTGTGCTCCACTGACCGCATTCTGCATGGATGCTGATACCTGATCTCTGCTTCTGTGGGGCTCCAAGTGGGGAGAAGAGCCATAGGGAGTTCAACAAGCAGGAAGGGAAAGGCTTATCTGGTTCTGGGGATGCTTGAGTGCTTGCAAGTCCAGATGATGGAGGTTTCTTAATGCACTCATGTTTTCTGAGATAAATCTTCTCCTTTTGTCACCATCGTCTGGAATCCCCTTATAGCTTATCTGAATTTTCTTCTCTTGAAAAAAAAGAAGAAAAAGAAAAAGCCTGAAACCCCACAAAACCGTTGTGTGGGAAGGAACTAACTGCACTGGCATAAACCCAGAATATTGTGGGCAAGTGCTCTCGATACATCTCAGTACCTCAAACAGCATCATTCAGCTAGTTGCAGTCTGTTCCTTCCTTGGTCTCTCTCCAGCCAGCATGCCCCTGTCCTGCTAGGCTCTCTGCTGTTATTTTATTTTGGATTTTTTTTTCGTATGTATCGACAACAGAACAGAATGATCTCACCCCATTTGTATTCCCAGTGATAATGGTGACTTTCAACTGGTGCCCACAGAAATGGGTACCTCTTTTAGCCCACTGAGCTACAGCTAGAGCTTAACTGAAGTGCCTATTTGTAAAGGCTTTTTCTGGATCATTCGTTCCATCCTTTGATTTCTTTGGGTTTCCTTTTTATGAGTGTCTTTAATTACCTGGACCCCTGTGACCTGCCTGCTCCTGTCACTCTGGCTTGCCTGTGTTTCCCTTACAGGCTAATGTGGGTTGTGCAGCTCCTGGGGCGCACGGACAATACTTAGATATATTTTTAGTGGCTGCAGATCCCGGGAAGTTACTTGGTGCTTTACATAGTCAACTGATCTTCAGTCACGAGTGTCTTTAGATCTTCTTGGATGCACAGAACCAAAGGCTGCCGGCTGCCGTTGATCATTTCTCCGGCATAAAGCCTAAGGTGGCAGCTTGGCAGAGGAGCAGACGTTTCCTCTGGTGGCAGTTCATTTTCTCCTTCAATTGAAGCTGGCCACGACCTTGGAGCTAGTGTTCCTGCAGAGCTTGCTTTCCACTCCCATAATTATCGTCTTTAATCCGTGTGATCACCGTGCTTCATCTCTCTGCCTCTCAGCTGCCTTCTGCCCTTCAGCACAAAAGGTGGACAGAAAGACTGAGTAAAGAATATGGCCTTCCCTATTGCGCTTGCCCTGGGCGCAAAGGGATGACTCCTGGAGGGGTCATCTTAAAGTTATGATGCTCGCTTTCAAGACTTTACATCCATGGTTGTGGAGTTTGAGTCTTGTTGGTTGGGCTGTGATACTTTAGTAGTTACAAAGTAGTGGCACCCATTCACCTCAGTGTGGACCAAGTTTAATGACAGAGGAAACAACCTGTTCTGTATTTGCTTTCTGGTTTTATATTTTTGGGGGTTTTTTTTTGTTTTTTTTATTCATGAGCATCGTGTTCTATTAAAGGACAACAGAGCCTGAACTAATTAGTATGCAGGACCATCCACCTTCTGTTTAAAATGTACTATGATGTTTGCACCTATGGTTTCGGGGAGGGGGGGAAAGCAGCAGCCAGGGTTTATAGAAGAGCTCACTCTTTGAATGAGGCAGGTTTTTCCCTTCAGCATGTGCTACCCCAGCAAATCCATTCTCATACTGCAGGCAGTGATGCTGACTCCCAGCTGATCTGCTTCCACAACAAAAGCAGCCAGAAGCTGACAGATCCCAAAAGCTTGGAAGGACAGTCAGGATAATTCAGCATAGCTGGTTTGGATGTTTATTTGGAATATGGTGCAGATTTAACAAGCTGTTACGCAAGAAATGAAAACCCCAAGCAGCAGCCAGGAAGGTGATGTGGAGGGAAGTCTCTGGGTGTGCTTGGGCTGCTGTAGAGCTGGGAGTTTTCTCACTCTGTTCTCCAGAAAGCAGCACAGCTGGGCTGCAGAGGCATCAAGCCTGAGCTGAAACCCAGTTTCTCTGCATGTTTCTGTAGCTCCAGATCTGCTGAAGGCATACATCATCTTCTTTTTTTTTTCCCTTTTTTTTTCAGTGCAGAGTGAGGTTGTGTTTTCCTGCAGCCTACGCTGTAGGTCTTAAGAAATGAACGTGTAAATATTTTGTCTCTCACAGCAGCCCAAGGTCATCTTTCTGGAACAGCAAACAGGCACAGAATCCAAAGAAGATCAGTCTGTCATGAGAGTAAGGTTAGCATCTGCACTTAAAAATGACAAAGGCTATTAATCCTCATGCTGTAATCCCCAAGCTGTTTGCCAGCTGGCAGCAGGAAGATGTTCCCGCTCAACCCACACAGCTATCCGTGTTTTTTCACCTTTATGAAGCAGATATAGGTCAATACTCTAGCCTGGATAAAGAACTTGGTAGATACCATTCCTTTCTTCTAGCATTGCAATCCTTTTCCTCTCCACACAAGCCATCTGTACAAATGAGGGTGTAAGAGGGGGAGCTGTGGACTGGGCTCTCCCTGTGCAGTTCCCTCAAAATAGGACTGAAGGTGAGATTTTATTTTTTCCCCCTCTATTCCTTAATTTGTCACAGAAGGATGAATTTTGAGATCTTGCTGCAGAGCTGAAC
The DNA here is from genome assembly GCF_000703405.1 of Apaloderma vittatum. Taxonomy (NCBI): domain Eukaryota; kingdom Metazoa; phylum Chordata; class Aves; order Trogoniformes; family Trogonidae; genus Apaloderma; species Apaloderma vittatum. Next base: position 110,140 of record NW_009719780.1, read on the forward strand.
AGCCTGAGCAAAGCTCTGTCACTAGCCAGTGCTGAGACTTTTTTGATGCTAATTTGGGAACTTTCATGGGATTTGGGTATTGCCCGTCAGAAGGCGATAAAAGCCTGCGTCTTACAGGATACCGCCGATGAAGAAGAAGGAAGAGTGCCACTTGGCAGCGATGCGGCTGGGCTCTGGTAGTCCATATGGTCTTGCAAAGCAAAGGACTGTGCAGTCACCACGTTGCATCCAGTGAGGCAGCTGAGGTTGGAAAAAGTTGAAGAGACCCAAAAGGCAGATGGGAGCTATGAACTCCGTTCAGAGCTGTTAGTTGCTCCTCGCTTTTGAACACTGGAAAGCCACTTGTTGGGTTTTACTTAACAAAAGTGGTTTGACAGAAATCACAGCTCCTCGGGCAGCTGCAGGTGTGAGGAAGTGAGGACATTACATCCTGGCTCTTGCGTTTCCTCCTGGCTGTAATGGGTAACTGCTGTGTGGATACCAAATCCTCTGGAGGTGCCTGTCCCCTGTAACGTCATACCCAGCATGGGCTGATCTCATTGAGTAACAAGAGACAAAAAGATGAGCTGGCCATAGGCAAAGACCAAGAGGGAATCAGGATTCAGGCAAAAGCTAAATTCTTTCCTGAGTCCTACAACCATTAATTAGCCGTGGCCTCCAGGGAGGGCATTTTATTGTGCCAAATACTTCCCTCTCCTTTAGTTTCTCAGACTTAGGAAAACTTTTCAAATTTCTCTCTTCATTAGCAGCTGGGAAAAACGATATAATTTTGTTAGCTTTTCTCATCTCTGTTGTGTCTTGTTAATACTTTCCAGGTGCTTTTCCTTCATGCTGTTTCCATCGCTGCATCTCCCATCCTCTTGTGAGTATCTGTAGAGGTCTGCTTCAAGTCAGGTCTGTGCCTGGTAGCAATATTTTATGTTCATGGTGCTCAGGATAAAATCTATCCTCCAGTCTCTTGCTGTCACTATGTGGCACCTCAAGCACAAGTTTTCCAGTTAAACTGGTACCATATCTCTCCCATAGTCCTCTGCTGGCATTGCTGTGGTTTTTGGCTTGCTGGGCCGTGCTGGCAGCTGCAACTTTTTTGACTTTTTCCCAGCAGAGTTTTGTTTGTCAAGAAAAGTAAATGAAGTAATCATTTGGTAGACTTAGCATTTAAATCCCACGTGACATTTATATGTGTATATATAAAGATGGTTTTTTTGTGGTGGAGTGCCCCCCGGGCATTTGCATGAAGCACATCTCAACATATATTTGACTGTTGATTTAAATATACTGTACATAATACGTTATTTTTAGCGTGTATTGACTCCTTTCTACATTGGAATGATAGACCATTTGTGGCAAGTGCAGCCCCGTGGCTGAGGGTGCATCAAGAGTAAAAGAGATCTCAGCTGTCCTTTGCTAGCCTGAGGTACACAAGCACAAAATTTATCTATAAATTGATCACAACAATACAGAAAAATTAATAAGAGTGCCGGGTCCCTGGCTTCTGTCAGCGCAAAAGCAAGTCTTCTAGAGCTTGATCTTATTGCTAAATTATTGTCATGATAAATAAATCTATAAAAGGAGAATTGTTCATACTGTGAAGGTTATGAGAAACAAATTCATATACCCTTTTCACTTTCGTAAAGTTCAAAGATTTGCACTGAAAATTGTACCTGCAATCTAGTTAATAAACGGCTGGTATTGACTGGTAAGGCCACTGGAACGGTAGGAGCGTCGTTTCATTTGCTGTGTGTGAGATTGAAAGATATCTCAAGTGCAAAACTGTGATAGAAAAGATGAACAATACGATGAAAAGATGTTTGGGTATTCAACAGGAAGAGTGGTATGGGTTTGTTCTTGGCTTTTCATGTACTTGACAGTGAAACATTTTTATTCTACTTAAGTGCTAACGTGCATGATCATACAATATATTGCCTCTCGCTAATTATATGCTGTGTTAGGAATACTAATGTCTAGATGATATCTGCCTGGGAAAAAAAAAAGCATTAAACCAAGCTTCGGCAGAATTCTGGGCTGAAATTATCCACACACATACAACCATCAACACTTTAGAAACCGTCGTATTTTGTTGTGGTGAACGCTGTTGTTACAGGTTTTTATCAATAAAATAGAAGCAGATGGCTCATGTATACATGCAAAACCGGTGTATCTTCCTTTTTGTTCATATTATGGCAGAACTGAGTGAATATGTATCTTGGAGAGGTGGACGTGTTTTGTTCAGAACAAAGATGCAGGTGTCCAGTGCATAATGCATAACGGAAAGGAATGGGAAATATTTCCACCCTTGGTCCCTCTGTCCATCCACATGGACAGAGGGGCCTTACGGCAGCAGGCAAAGGCTGTGAGAGTCTTTAAGGGACCGAAGAGGTTTCCATGCCTTACCACGTCTCTGCATCTTCCTCTATACTGCCTTTCAGCCAGCTCTACGTCGGGAGGCAAAATCACTGCTTGTGTATTCAATGTCTGGTGTTTCCCCATCTCTCGTTCAGCTCTCAGCATCAGCTGTGGAAGCAGCCCTTTGTGCCCCTTTATTTTTTCGATATGCCCATGGATGTGTTGGTACCTGCACCAGGGCATGAGTGGGTCAGTGTCACCAATCTATTCCCTGTGTGTAGATACCAGCTTTGATGGCATCCTGGCCATGTGTGCGGGGCACTGAGGGATGCTGCCATAGGGGTTGGGATGGCCCCAGGGCGGATGTGTCTTGCTTTGGAAACAGAGGTAAGAGCTCGAGCATTGGGCTTGAGAGCTGAAACTGAGCTTCTGGGAGGCCAGACACATTGCCGCAGCAGTGAGGGGTATGTCTTTACCTGGTAGCTGCTTATGCTTGTATGTACCTTTGGTAATGATCTATTAGTATGTGTGGTGTGCTTGTGCCAGGTCGCAGTTGTAATTCATGCCTACTTTAAGACAAAGAAAGACAGGAGATTAAAAAAAATTCCAAATCGGTGATTTTGAACTGGTGGTAATTTTGTTCCTCTCAGAATAGCGGTGCCACCTTAAAGGGAGACATGAGAAACAGTGATTTCTGAATCCCTGCTGGCATCTTCAGGACTGGGTTTCCAGGACCAGCCCAGGAGGAGTTTCTTTTTCTGGTCACAGTTGGTACCTTCAGTCCCTGGAAGCCTCAGCAACAGTGGCTGATATGAACCATGCCGGAGTACCTGGAAAACCCAGCCCAGAGCCCTTCATCTGAAAGATGATGGGCAAATGGGATATGCTGAGAGGTTCAGAGACACACAAAGGAGTTGGGAAAAATTCCACATCCTTGGTGCATATTGGTGATGGAGTAAGTGTTTTGCTAAGGACTGATGCTGGTGGGATGATCAGGCTCAGCTGAGAGGGGTAGGGGTGGGAAAGGGCTGGTGGAGCTTTATGGTTTTGGAGACCTTGGCAGGAGGGCTGGCTGCAGAAGGCGGCCTGGGGGCTTGCTCTGCACTGCAGTCAGCCCCACCGCCAGCTCCTCCGTGCACAGGGGGATCTGCAGAACCAGGTGCCTGCAAGTTGCTCTGGGGTTTGGGAGCTTGAGTGGGTGCTGCTGCCATGGTGGTGGCATGGCCTGGGTCAATACCAGGGCACCACTTTCCTGGCCTGCTTGTTCAAAATGCTGTTTCATCCCATGCATTTTTCTGAAAACTGCTTAAAATTCACCCTGCCTGTCAACCAGCCACAGTTCCCCCACCAGCTGCACCCAATATTTCCTATGTAACCCCAACACCAAGGGGTAGCAGCAGTTACTCTAAAGGACTTGGGAACTGCTTGGCTGCTCCTATGTGTCCTTGTGTGGTTGTCCTCAGCTGCTGTGTGGTGATGGAGGAGCTAGTGGTATTGTCACAGTGGGTAGATTTTCTCAGACGGAGCAGCAGTACAGGACTAACCAGAGTGGGTTTTGTTCTATTCCTCTGGTCAGACCCGCCTGTCAGCACACACTGCGGGGAAGCTACTGGCCCTGAACTCGGAGAGAGCAGGGAATGGGCTGTATGTCTTGGTGCCAAGACTTGGGCAGCTTGGCCTGAATGAGGCTGCCCATAAAATCGGTCATGAAATACTTGGGCTTTCTACGTGCTTGGTGTACAGCACCACCGTGCAAATACAACGGTGGGCTTAGCAATCCACTTGTTGCTGCTTTTGCTGGGATGCCTGCTGTTCGGCACGAGCACGTGTGGGTCTTGTCAGGCTCCCCAGGGGCTCTCAGCTGTGTTTTGTTTTATTGTTCTGATAATCCTGTTCTGCCTCCAGCTGCATTTTAATCCCTTGCTCAGAGCAGCTTCATTCCTTGGCGTAGCACCAAGTGTTGTTTTGCCAAGACATCCCTGATGTCATCCTAATTTTGACCGGTTGGAAAAGTCACATTTTTAATGTCGGGGAAACTAAGTTTCGAATTTCAGCGGAAGAGTGATATCATTTTTCATGAGAGGGTGAAAGCATTCCCACTTCTCAGTCAGCTCACTTGAGGCTAAAGAAGCTGAGCTGTCTGCCATCTGTCTCCTCGCCAGTCTCTTTTCTACTATCATAATTTTTGAGCAGGTTGGCCAAATTCAATCACATTTGAAAGAAGGGTAACTATCTCCAAGATAATTATGCTTCTACAAATTTTGTCACCTGGTGGAGGAGCATTTACAGAGAAGCAGAAAGAAGTAGCTTTGATGGCCAAGGGTCAGTCCGCTGGTCCATCACGATGATGTGCAGCTCCGGACCAGTGACAACGTGTGCTGCCTCTTGTACTGTCTCTGGCTGAGCTGAAGTTGTCCAAGGGGATGTCGTGGCATTTGAGTGGTGGCAGTGGGGAGGATGTAGGGGACAAAGAGCACAGATGCGTAGGAAAATGGGCTTCGTTAGCTCTGCTCTTCCCCAGCTTGTATCTGAAGTTTTGTGAAGGTAAATTCCAGAACACTGATGGATTGTCTTGCACAATTAATTGAAAGATAGAGCAGAAAAAGGGTTGTGATACAGGAAAAACAGAAAGAGCTGGTCTTTCAGGATGAAATGCAAAGGCTGTATTTTAGATGCCGGCAAGATCAGCTTCCCAAGTCATCTGAGGTTGCCCAGCCATTGGGAGGCATGAGCAAGGTCCAGAAGCTGGAGCTGGGAAAACCTTTGAGGGTCGATCTTTGTCTGTTGGAGGCAGCTGAGTGGGCCAGGCCTTGGATAAAAATTGGTCCGGGATGTAACTCCTCACTATGCTAGGCAATCTTTCTTTCAAAAGACTTAAAAAAAAAAACCAAGAAAAAATCTATTTTTCTTGTCTGCCTATCCAGGTTTTATCTTGTGCAGCATACATTTAAAGTCTTATCTTTCAAATAATATCACCATCAATAGAGACTTTGGTCTCAGTTCACAGTTCTGTTTAATTGCCATTGAATTTAAACCTCGTGCACTTCAGCTGGGCAGAGATACCTGGCCAGGCATCCCTGGCAGAGGGGAAAGCTCCTCTTCAGACGAGGCGGGGAGGTGATCTCTCATGTTCCCATGGCAAGAGGAAGGGGATGGGGTGGGATGGGATGGAGTATCTGTTGTTCATCGTGATGGATGTCCCCTTCAGCAAGCAGAGCAGTGCTGTTTTTTACTGGCAGGGCATCTGTTTTCCAGTGCTCTTTGCCCTCTCGGAAAGCGGACAAACTAAAACAGCTACACTCAGATTGCAGAAGAATTTACTCTGGGCTGATCAGGGGGTGGAAATGCTTCTTGGAGGCAGCTAAGCTGACCTTTTGGCTGTAAATTATTGCCAGCTAATAAGTGCTTGTGTGATGACAGGAGAGGCGAAGATGTGTCTTTGCAGCAGAAATTGTGTTGAATGTTAAAAAAAAAATACAATCAATTTCAGGAAGACTGGAGTAAGTAAGCCTGTCGCTCATTCAGCTCTTAGATGCAGAGTGGGTGCTTCTGTGTCTTCCTTTTCTATCTCTGCTTACAGAAGTGATATTACTGAATTAATTATGACATCTTTGTGAAGAGCTGAAGAATCGCTCAAGTCCCCTATTCAGCAGAAGAGAAATGTCAGATTCATCTCACAGTAAATTTAAAATTACACCAACCTGAACTATCACTACTGGCAGCATAATAATAAGGCAGGTAATCAAAATCAATTAAATTCCAGTGCCTTCCTATTGTCCTAGAAAATTCAAATTTGAAATTAGTTTGAGTTCATTTGACTTCTCAATGAAAGAAGCAGAGCTTTGGAGATAATTTGAAATAAGTATATGGCCGTGACTGATCTTTTCTCACACTGCAAAGACCAGAGGAGCTGTGTGCATGCACGTGCCTGTCGGTGGATGCTGAGTACCAGGTACGGTCAGATACTAGAAGGCAATTAGTGACTGGTTTGAGGCTGCTGTGTTGACGTATGTTAGGTGGGACTCGAGCCTGCCAAGACTCAGTTTGTTATAATTTGGATGAGATATTGATCAGATGAATGCCAAATAAATTCCATTCCCACCGTGTAAGAGGGAGGAGGACTAGACCTGGTGCGTGCTGCACGGAGACCCTGGAGCAACCAGGAGGGAAGCTCTGTGTGTCCTACCAGGAATGACATGTCCAGATATGACATGAGGCACCCATCTTCCAGATCACAACAGACCTTTTGCCAAAGGAGCTTCAGAAGCTGCCAAAATAAATGTGTTCCTGTAGCCCCTTGATTTGTTTTTGACCCTCGCTGAGCCTTAGAGTCACCTTCAGTAGTAGGATGGGTCATGGGCTGCAGTAAAAGACTGCTCAGTTGGGGGTGTATATGGCATGAACATGAGGCTCTCAGGAGCAGTGGTGTCATCTGTGGTAGTTTTGTGGACTACCAAGCTAGTAAAGGATTTGGAGCATGTGTCATATAATGAATGGCTGAGGGATCGGGGGCTGTTTAGCCTGGAGAAGTCAGAAGGGAGACCTTATGGCTCTCTACAACTACCTGAAAGGAGGTTGTAGTGAGGCAGAGTTGGTCTGTTCTCCCTAGTGATGAGTGATAGGACAAGGGGAAATGGCCTTAAGTGGCACCAGAGGAGGTTCAAGTTGGATATTAGGAAAAATTTCTTTACTGAAAGGGTTGTCAGGCATTTGAACAGGCTGGCCAGGGAGGCGGTTGAAACACCCTCCCTGGAGGTGTTTAAGAGGTAGATGTTTTGCTGAGGGGCATGGTTTAGGACAAAGGTTGGACTCGATAATCTTGAAAGTCTCTTCCAACTGAAACTGTTCTATGGTTCTATAACATAGACACAGCTGGGAGGCACAGAAGAAAATCTGTTGTCTAAGGAGGTTTTCTGTTGAAGAAGGGTGCTGAGCAAAGCCCAGGCTGGGTGCTGGGGCTGATCTAAGCCAGTGTCACGCCAGTATCTTCAGTGTAGCCACTGGCACCAATCTGGCTTTCCAGAAAATCTCATCTTGTACAAGCCCTTTCCCCAAGTCTGAAAGTGTTCACAATTCTTCCAGGGAAGGCCCTTACCTATAACTGGCTGGAGAAACTCGTTTTAGTATTTTATTTTTTTTTTACTGTTTTTTCAACACTCAGTAACATATAGAGTTAGGATCTTCGGGAAGGGAATTTCCCCTCTTTGTGCACATGGCCTTACACAGGTAAGATTTTACTTATTCCTTTTAAACTTGATTTGAGCTTTGCTGGCTTGACCCTTGGTTGTGAGGAGAGGCTGGGTTTGATATCCCATCTAATGCCAGAAAGAGGGTGCTCAGCAGTAAAATCCCCCTGTCTGTCTCAGATATTGGAGCTGCCTCACTCCACAGTGGCCTGCTGTTGTGTTTGGGAGAAGAGAAGGTTTGGCTTGTTTTGCTGTGTCTTCTATTCCTGCAGCAATCAGGGTTTCTGCCCATGAGATTTCAGAGTGCTGTGGTGCCTTTTTTGGGTCACAGGTGTATGTGCCAGCGTGAGGCCCAGGGCACCTGGGGAGAGCATCTTAAAGGCTCAGGGAGGAAACAGCGTGCCAAGATCTCGTGGTGGGCATGGGGGAAGGAGGGTGCAACAAAAATCAGGAGGCAGGAAGCATGGCCCAAAGAGAGAGCAGAAGAGCTTGGCTCAGCTCTTACTGTCAGCAGTCCCAAGCTGGACTCAAGGCTCCCTCCAGCCTTTCCAGGCACCGAGTTATGTTTCTCCCCGCTGTGCTCTAACGGCCCCCCGTGAGGCTGCCCCTCCGCTGCCTACCCCCTTCAGCCTGCGCTGATGGGAGGCTTTATGCGCCCCCACCCTGCCCCCGGGGCTCGGAGAAGGGCTGCTGCTGTTCGAGCTTTGGTGTTTTCCATCCCCATCACCTCCTGCGACGCCCCGGGCAGCTCCTCACCGCCTTTCCAGCTCATCCTCCGGCTCACCG
>NW_009719781.1:0-2787 GCF_000703405.1 Apaloderma vittatum
ATTCTGTGATTCTGTGATTCTGTGATACAAGCCGTGAAAGCAAGCAAAAGCTAGTAAGCCCATCAAAAATACAGGGAACGGCAGACAGAGAATCTGTAAGTCATCACAAAATTGCACAGTGTGACTTTTCAGAGTAGGAGAAAGGAACAAGCCTGGATTGTAAAAAGCAGCTGCAGTCATTGATTTTGACAGGAAGCCAGTAGATAAAAAAATATATGTTTTTTCCTCACAGACAGAAAATAAGTTGCTACACCTCTTGGGTTTTGCTACAGGACCAAAGGGCTCCTCCTCTGTTCATGATCTGTGTAGTTGGTTGGTATAAAGCAATATGGATAAATAATAGTGCAGTGTAACACCACCACCAAGTCCTTACCTTAAATGACACACATGCAAGACACCTGAGTTACAGCTATCAGTAGCCAGAGATCAGGTTAGGAAAGCTAAAGCCCTGTTGGAATTAAATATGACTGGGAATGTCAAGGGCAATAAGAAAGGCTTCTGTAGGTATATCAGCAACAAAAGGAAGATTAGGGAAAATGTAGGATAACTCCAGAAAGAAAAAAAAGAGCTAGTCACACAGCATATTGAAAAGGCTGAGGTGCTCAATGACTTTTTTTGCCTCAGTCTTCACTGGCAAGAGCTCCAGCCACACCCCTTTAGTTGCAGAAAGGATAGACAGAGACTGAGGTACTGAAGAATCTCTCACTGTGAGTGAAGACCAGGTTCAGGATCATCTAAATAACCTGAAGGTGCACAAGTCCATGGGACTTGACAAGATCCATCCACAAGTACTGAGAGAATTAGCAGATAATGTTACTAAGCTGCTTTCCATCTGGAGACGTTCCCACTGACTGGAAAAGAGGAAACATAACCCCCATATTCAAAAAGGGGAAAAGGAAAAACCAAGGAACTACAGGTCCGTCAGTCTCACCTATGTGCCTGGCAAGATCATGGAGCAGATCCTCCTGGAAAAGCTTTTAGGGCACAGACATATAGAGGAGGTGGTTGGTGACAGCCCACATGGCTTCACCAAAGGTAAATTGTGTCTGAAAAACTTGGTGGCCTTCTACAATGGCGTTACAGTGTCAGTGGATGAGGGAAGTGCAACTGATGTCATCTACCTGGACTTGTGTAAAGCATTTGATGCTGTCTTGCACAATATCCTGGTCTCTAAAAATTGGAAGGACACGGGTTTGATGGATGGACTACTCAACGGATAAGGAATTAGCTAGATGGTTGCACTCAAATAGTTGCGATCAACATCTCAATGTCCAAGTAGAGACCAGTGACGAGTGGTGTCCCACACAGATTGGTACTGGGACCAGTGCTATTTAACATCTTTGCTGGTGACATAAGCAGTGGGGTGGAGTGCGCCCTCAACGAGTTTGCCAATAACACCAAGCTGTGTGAAGTGGTTGACATGCTGGAGGGAAGGGATGCCATCCAGAGGGACCTTGACAGGCTTAAGAGGTGGGCCCAGGCCAACGTCATGAAATTCAACAAAGCCAAGTGTAAGATCCTGCAGCTGGGTCGAGGCAATCTCAAGCTCAAATACAGAATGGGCAGAGAACAGCTCTGAGGAGAAGGACTTGGCCATGTCAGTTGATGAGAGGCTCAATATGAGCGAGCAGAGTGCACTTGCAGCCAAAAAAGCTAACTGTATCCTGGGCTGCATCAAAAGGAGTGTGACCAGCAGGTCAAGAGAGGTGATTCTTCCCCTGTGCTCTGATGAAGCCTGAGCTGGAATACTGTGTCCAGTTCGGGAGCCCACAATACAAAAAAGACAAGGATCTGCTGCAGCTGGTCCAAAGGAGGGCTACAAAGATGATTAGAGTGTTGGAGCACCTCTGCGGTAAAGATAAGGTGAGAGAGCTGGGGTTGTTCAGCTTAGAGAAGGCTCCAAGAAGTGAAGGGGACCTACAGGAAAGCAGGAGAAGGCCGTTTTACAAGGACTTGCATTGATAGGAAAAGGGGGAGTGGCCTGAAACTGAAAGAGGGTAGATTTAAATTAGATATAAGGAAGAAATTCTTCACCATGAGGGTGGTAAGACACTGGAACAGGTTGCCCAAGGAAGTTGTGGAAGTCCCATCCCTGTAGGTGTTCAAGGCCAGGTTGGATGGGGCTTTGAGAAATTGGGGCTAGTGGGAGAGAGGTGTCCCTGCCCACAGCAGGGGTGTTGGAAATAGATGATCTTCAAGGTGCCTTCCAATCTTAACCATTCTATGATTCTACGATTCTACGACATGAATTAGCAAATCCTTGACAAAGGAATTTGCTTCCAGAGTGATGGAGGCATTGCAACAAAATGGAAGAATATTGCCCAAAACAATAATTTTAAAGGAGCTTGTGTAACAACAAATAAAATGTGAATTGAAAAGTTTTGATTATCGGTTCAATATATATTCATTACATAATTCACAGCTGATTTAATAATCTGTATCTCTTTTCTCTTTGGATGATCTCCTGTAACTGCTGAAATTAATTAGGTCTTCATATTGAGCTTAGTATGTTGTGTAAAATATCCCCTTTCCCTGCTTTTTAGACATGCTGTTGTTATGCATAATGGCCAAATTAAGACTTGAGAAGGAGTTGTAAGAACACAAAAGACTAAAACTTTACTTATGCTTCCAACATTTATTATAAGGTATATGTTCATGTATTTTTATTAATCTTGAAGATGTCTGGTTACAAGAGTACAGAAAAGATAAAATTAAATTTAAGCAAAACTGAATAATTAATATGCCCTGGAATATCATACAGAATCACAGAATGTCAGGGGCTGGAAG
>NW_009719782.1:0-250 GCF_000703405.1 Apaloderma vittatum
CACTACTTGATCATCCAGACCACACTTCCTTTAGCTACAAGGATGCTGTGGGAGGCAGTGTCAAATGCTTTACTGAAATCCAGATAAACCACGTCCACTGCACTGCCACCATCCATCCACCTGGTTATATCTTCATAAAAGGCTATCAGGTTGGTCAAACATGACTGCCCCTTGGCAAAGCCATGCTGACTGCTCCTAATAACCTTCTTATCCTTAATATACCTAGAGACAGCGCCAAGGAGAAGTTCTT